>NC_050571.1:5885168-6157668 GCF_013265735.2 Oncorhynchus mykiss | reverse complement strand
TGCATCGGGAAACTTTAATATGGCAGTGAAGGCACTCAAAGAAAAAGCCCGCAGAGCAATGTATGCAATAAAAATGAAATTATTCAAAATCAACATCCCAATTAGAATTTGGACTAAAATATTTGACAGTGTAATCCTACCAATAGCACTTTATGGAAGTGAGGTTTGGGGGCCACTCAATAAACTGGATTTTAAAATGTGGGACAAACATCCAATTGAAGCCCTACATGCAGAATTCTGTCGGAAAATTCTACAAGTCCAGAGAAATACACCAACTAATGCATGTAGGGCAGAATTGGGCCGTTTTCCAGTAATAATGAAAATACAGAAAAGATCATTAAAATTTTGGCTACATCTAAATTCAAGTCCAAATTCGAGTCTGCAATTTAAAGCACTTCAAGCCCAAGAGCTGAGCCCAGAAACGAGCCCTCTCAGTCAGATGGTGTTGGACCTCACCAACCAAGCTGACGCCAGCACTGCTTCAAAAGAAAGAATTCCAATAAGCAAAATCATGAACCAATCAAAGGAATCATATTTACAATACTGGAAAAACGAAACAAAATCCCAAAGCCGACTAAATTGCTATCTGACCCTAAACAGAGAATATGAATTGGCTGATTATCTCTACTCTGTCAGAGATACGAAGCAGAGACAGATCCTTACCAAGTACAGGCTAAGTGACCACCGATTGGCAATAGAAACCGGCAGACATAAAAAGACATGGCTACCCAAAGAGGAGCGTGTATGTGGTCACTGCATGACAGGGGAGGTAGAGACAGAGATGCACTTTCTCCTTTACTGTGATAAATATTCCTCACAAAGAGATTCATTATTCACAGAAATGACTACATATATTCCAAATTTTTACAAATTGAACCCAGAGGAAAAACTAAGAATACTCATGGGCGAAGGAGCAATGGCTCCTCTTGCAGCCAAATATGTATTTTCCTGCCATAGCCTGAGGGACACTGAATAATAACATCTGCATAGTAAACAGTAACTTACTTATTATTACTATTATTGTTATTACTATAATTATTAATGTTTACTGTAGACTGTTACCATTTTATTGTTATTATTTTTGTATTTAATTTTGTATTATTATTTACTACCATTTTATATTATTATTTGCTATCATTTATAATTTTGTTACAATGTATATTGTATACATTGTTGCTTTGGCAATATTGACACAATGTTTTTCATGCCAATAAAGCAGCTTGAATTTGAATTTGAATTTGAGAGAGAGAGTACCAGAGAAAGAGAGAGAGAGAGAGAGAGAGAGAGAGAGACAGACAGACAGAGAGAGAGACAGAGAGAGAGAGAGAGACAGAGAAAGAGAGAGAAAGAGAGAGAGAGAGAGAGAGAGACAGAGAGAGAGAGAGAGAGAGAGAGAGAGAGAGAAGAAGAAAAAGAGTGTGCAATGCAGGATTGATTGTGTCACTGTCTGTCACCTTGATTACTCAAATTCCTCTCTCAAACCTACAATGTAAACTTTCATTCATAGGCTAGGTTGTAGCAACAACGTAATGTCTATAGGAAAATGTGTGTATCATATAGTAACCTAAACCTATCGATGTTTACATCGAACTGGGTGAACGGAATATGAATGACAGTCATCCAATACGCTGTAATAGAAATAAGCTCATTAAAAATCAAAGAATCCTCATCTTAAACGCCACTGACCTCCACTTTAGTACACTACTTTTGACCAGGGCCCTATGAGGGGAATAGAGCCTCACACTGGCGGCGTCATCTTACCCATGAAACCTAGCGGTCAAACAGGGAAATGGAAATTAGAAACACTTAAATTAAGGGTTGTGTTTCGTGTGGACTTACCCTGGCGTGACGTTTTGGTAACCATGGAAATCTCTCCAGGACAAGGTGATTTTATCAATATATTTGGTTCTGTTAGCGGTCAAACAGGGAAATGAGATTCAAAAATGGTAATTAGCATCAAAGTAGACATCATGCAAAAACGACAAATCTCTGCAAGCTGCTGCATGTCATCTCTAGCTGACACCTTCGCTAACATTTATTGTGTCAATTTAATATTTGCACAGAAACAGTTCACATAATTGTACATGTAAAGAAATGTAGCCAATGTATTAATTACTGCATTTAGCTATCTTTCGATAGTTGATCCAGTGATTCTTCCCTTTTCCCATCGATTCGTCAGTCTCCTCCAGAGCATCATGGTATTTGTAGTTCTTTATAATAGCCACATTAACAGCTAATTCACTTTTTTGGGGGGATACAAGCAAATATATTGATTAAAGTCACCTTGTCCCAGAGATAGTAAGCCCACACGATGCACAGCCATTATTTAAATGTTTTTAATATCCCCCTATGGGAAAAATTAATGGTAGAAAAACTATTGGAGCCATTTCCCTGTTTGACTGCTAGGTTTTATGGGTATTATGACTCATACTTTGGTACTCTAGTCGCCTGCCATTTGGGATGGAGACTCATTTTGATATCCTACAGAAAGAGCTACAACTAAAAAAGGGGAGAGCTAACAGTGGTTATACCCATCCAGTACCAATCAGTAAAGTAGTCATGTCCCAAACCGCTGTAAAGACTAATCCATGTGTTTGACATTCGCCATGTTGACTGGTCTTGTTGGAATCTGACACAGGCCTCTCCCCATACAACCTAATAAATATGTACCATTTATGTTTGTTTTTTGACCTCTCATGTCTGTTATTAAAGAGAAAACTATTACTCGTCTTTGTTCTCAGCCAGGGTCATTATTCGGTGTTGCTTATTTCTGACGGACTTTAATATATTTACTGTAATTCCACTAATTGATGCACTGTCCATGAATAAATCTTCTCTTTATAGAAAAGAACAACAGACAGACAGCATCCCTGTTACTTCGTATTTTATTCCATTAAAACCTGAAAAGACTTCAAAGGCTGTGGACAGCAACAACAACAACACAAAAAAAACACTGAATTAATTAACAAAATGGAGTGAATGTGTTTACAGCCGTCTAGATTTGCAAATGACTTTTTTTTTATTTTTTTTATTTTTTTTTTAAAGACACTTATCAGAGCAGTACCAGACATCACTGCACACCTCAAAAAGAAGTTGTGCCTGTTCACACAAGGAAAAATAAAATGCATTTCTCGTTCAGGGAAAATTATCTCCCTTCGTACGTATTTTCAGTTTACAAAGGCAATCATCCAGGTTACTGGAAATAAATTGTGCTTGTTTTGTTTTTTTTTGGGGGGGGGGGTTGTTTTTTTTGTCGGTCTGCCTGAGTTTACCACCATTTGTTGGTATTGTGTAAGAAGTACTAAGTGAAGAGAGGGGAACTTATTATTGTTATGATGAACCTCTCAATATCAATTCACTATTCAATATGTATGACAGGGCTCTCTCTTTAGAGGTTGTCTTTTCTTAATAATTTGTCCTGTACTTCACCTCACAGTGCAAACCAGTTGACTTCTGGACACTCAACACACTGTCTGTTCTACTCAAGCGCTTCAATAACACCTCAAACAACTCCCCTTAGAAAAACGCTCTACTCTCAAACAATATGCTTTATAATGACAATGAATTTAAAAAAAAAAATATTATTAAAATGGAAGAAGAAGAGGCCGTTGGTTAGGGAGAGGAGCCACTTTAAATGGTAATTGTTCCACCTTGCTCCTGTATGAAAGCTGCTGCAGCCCAACAGCTCTGGAATAAATGAAACCCATGCAGGCAGACAACCCCAAAGCATACTTTCTCCCCAGTTTCACATCCTCAATATTATATTCAGCCCTACACTCTATTCACTTTTGAAGAGTACTTGTCAAAAGGCTCGTCTTTAAAAGAATAAACTGGTGTTGGTGCATGATGTTGTTCTGATGTTCTGATTCCTCATTGTTCTCTTAACGTATGGGTTTGATGTCTGAATATATTTGACGAGTGGATCATGAATAAACACTAACCATTTTCATCTGCGAGCAAATTAGTAAAGGAGTTTGCGTCTTGCCATGGAGATGGTTGGCCAATATCCAACCGTCTCTAAGTCTGAATACACACTGTGTAGATTCACTTCAGAGTCAAATCAAATCAAAACTTTATTCATCACATGCGCCGAATACAACACGTATAGACCTTACCGTGAAATGCCTTACTTACAAGTCCTTCACCAACAGTCTAGTTCAAGAAGAGTTAAGAAAATATTTACTAAATAAATAAAAAATAAATACAAATAAAGTAACACAATAAAATAACAATAACGAGGCTCTTTACAGGGGGTACCGGTACCGAGTCAGTGTGTGGGGGTACATGCTAGTTGAGATAATTTGTACATGTAGGTAGGGGTGAAGTGACTATGCGTAGATAATAAACAGAGAGTAGCAGCAGTGTAACAATCTAATGAAGAGTGTGTGTGTGGGGGGGGGGGGGGGGGGGGGGGGGGGTTGTCAATGTAAATCATCTGGTGGCCATTGGATTCATTGTTCAGCAGTCTTATGACTTGGGGGTAGAAGCTGTTAAGGAGCCTTTTGGTCCTAGACGTGGTGATTCGGTACCTCTTGCCATGCTGTGGCAGAGAAATCAGTTTATGACTTGGGTGACTGGAGTCTGACAATTTGTTGGGCCTTCCTCTGACACCGCCTGATATAGAGGTCCTGGATGGTATTGAAGCTTGGCCCCAGTGATGAACTGGGTCGTACGCACTACCCTCTGTACCACCTTGCGGTCAGATGCCGAGCCGTTACCATACCAGGCGGTGATGCAACGGGTCAGGATGGTGCAACTGTAGAACCTTTGGAGGTTCTGGGGACCCATGCCAAATATTTTCAGACTCCTGAGGGGGAAAAGGTGTTGTTGTGCCCTCTTCACAACTGTCTTGGTATGTTTGGATCATGAAAGTTCGTTGGTGATATGGAGATAAAGGAACTTGAAATTCTCTACCTGCTCAACTACAGCCTTGTCGATTTTAATGGGGGCCTGTTTGGCCGGCCTTTTCCTGTAGTCCACGATCAGCTCCTTTTTCACGTTGAGGACGAGGTTGTTGTCCTGGCACCACACTACCAGGTCTCTGACCTCCTCTTTTTTTTAACTTCTATCCTTGGAAATAGTATTCAGAACAAGAAGTGCTGTTCAACGGCATCCGTTCTCATTGAGGTTATCATTGACTCCCCGAGAACTTGAACCTAGACCATTTCAGGCAATATACCAAGAAATATGAGGTCATTTTTAGTTCTAAAGGTAACATCCATACAGTGGCTGTAACTTGTCTAATATCACGCCTGTGTTTTGGCGCTACGTTCCGGCACTCTCCGGCTTGATATTTCTGGGTTAGAATAGACTACCACACCTCTCTGAAACACTGCCGTGTCTCACATGAATTCACATTAGCATGTTCCTGCCGAAATTATCATGTTCACGTTCAGCAAGTGATCTGGTCGTGTTATTCTGGTGATGACAAAGGCCCTTTCCATCTCGGCTTTAAAACAGAGACGATTCGGGGAGGGGGGAGGGGGGGGGGGGGGTGGTATCGTGGATAGATGCTAGTGGAAAAAGTGAAAGTTGAATGCATTCGGTCTGGTTACACATATGTAGTGAATTATAGTTGAATGACCACATTGTGGCTGATATCATGATTTTAATGACCCATCTGACTTCCATTACGTTATGGGTTATTATGATTAAAAAGGGGCACATTATGTTTTGACAGGGACAGATAGACACCTAGAATACGTCAGTCGAATCCAATCTAGACTTTACAAATAAACCATGCAGTTGCCTCTGCCCTAAAGAGTAGAAATCAAACAACACAAAAAAATGTTGCAATCCAAGAAATCCGTTAATCTGGTAGCTAGTCCTTGATTCACATCTCACACGTTGTCTTACAAACACCTTAGAAAACATAGCGGTAGGCATGGGGGAACGAGAAATGTCATAAATCAACATTTACCACCAGGCGGCCAGCCATTGGCTGATGATTCACTGCTGCATCTCCTGTGATTCTCAAATGGAACACAGCAGCATGTGGAATAACAGCCAGGTGATTGGCACCTCGTCGGCTCGGCTCTCTGTCTGCAGCCGCTGCTTTGATTGCATAGCATGTCAATATGACTTAATAGTTTTTCCTTTACAGCCAACATAGACTGGGGCTTGTGTCCAAAATGGAACCCTATTCCTTATGAAGTGCACTACTTGTGACAAGGGCCCACAGGATGTACTATGTGACCAGGGCCAGTAGTGGTGTACTATGTGACCAGGGCCCATAGTGGTCTACTATGTGACCAGGGCCCATAGTGGTCTACTATGTGGCCAGGGACCATAGTGGTCTACTATGTGACCAGGGCCCGTAGTGGTCTACTATGTGACCAGGGCCCGTAGTGGTGTACTATGTGACCAGGGCCCATAGTGGTGTACTATGTGACCAGGGCCCGTAGTGGTGTACTATGTGACCAGGGCCCGTAGTGGTCTACTATGTGACCAGGGCCAGTAGTGGTGTACTATGTGACCAGGGCCCGTAGTGGTCTACTATGTGACCAGGGCCCGTAGTGGTGTACTATGTGACCAGGGCCCATAGTGGTCTACTATGTGACCAGGGCCCGTAGTGGTGTACTATGTGACCAGGGCCCGTAGTGGTCTACTATGTGACCAGGGCCCGTAGTGGTGTACTATATGACCAGGGCCCATAGTGGTGTACTATGTGACCAGGGCCCGTAGTGGTGTACTATGTGACCAGGGCCCGTAGTGGTGTACTATGTGACCAGGGCCCGTAGTGGTGTACTATGTGACCAGGGCCCGTAGTGGTCTACTATGTGACCAGGGCCAGTAGCGGTCTACTATGTGACCAGGGCCCGTAGTGGTGTACTATGTGACCAGGGCCCGTAGTGGTCTACTATGTGACCAGGGCCCGTAGTGGTGTACTATGTGACCAGGGCCCATAGTGGTGTACTATGTGACCAGGGCCCGTAGTGGTGTACTATGTGACCAGAGCCCATAGTGGTGTACTATGTGACCAGGGCCCATAGTGGTGTACTATGTGACCAGGGCCCATAGTGGTGTACTATGTGACCAGGGCCCGTAGTGGTGTACTATGTAGGGAATAGGTCGGCACACAAAGAATAGATGGGTTTTCATATATTTTTCTTGGCCTGAACATTACACGTGACTATTGTATACCCGATGAGTGATATTAAAGGTATGTTTCTCACTTCAAGATTATGGTGAACCCAAAGTGCAAAGTACATTTTAAAAATGGCCCCTTAGGGCCACCATATAATCCCCCCCGCTGTTTCCCCTCCCTTCAAAAGAACATGCTCACAGTATTTGTGACACACATGTCATCACGTCGTCATTATTCTAGGACATTAGAATTTACCACCAATGCTGTTCAGAGTGATTAACAACATTCTGGTGATAGATGTGTAATTCAGGCCTAGCTAGCTAGCTAGGGGAAAGCTTTTATTTTCAGTCTGTGGGTTTTGTCCCAAATTGCACCCTATTCTCTTAGGGCTTTGGTTAAAAGGGGTGCACTATGTGTAGGGATAGGGTGCACTTTAGGAGAGTGTCTATTCTGTGAAGGGTAGTCATTTGGTCCCTTTTCATAACCACATTAAGGACATTACTGAAAGAAATACACCTCGCTGCACTCTAGTCTTGATGAAGGGGTTGATGAGAACGGGTGAACTGAACTGACATAAACAGTAGATTGGGTTCAAATTGAGTTTCAATTCATTCCTATTCAATACAGAGTTGAGTTAAATTTGAGTTTCAATTCATTCCTATTCAGCGCAGAGATGAGTTAAAATTGAGTTTCAATTCATTCCTATTCAGCGCAGAGATGAGTTAAATTTGAGTTTCAATTCACTCCTATTCAGCTCAAAAGTTGAGTTAAATTTGAGTTTCAATTCATTCCTATTCAATGCAGAGTTGGGTTCAAATGTAGTTTTAATTAATTCCTATTCAACACAGAGTTGGGTTCAAATTGAGTTTCAATTGATTCCTAAATGACACCTGTAACTGGATGTGATGGATATGGCTCTAATAGGAGCATTCATGTGTTATGCCCAAGGTCATTAATAACAGGAATAATAATAATAAAGCGTGTAATAATACTAATACTGATAACAGTAATTATGATAATAGTAATACTATTATTATTAATAATAATACTGATAATAATAATACTGATAATAAGAATAATAATACTGGAAATAATAACAGCGATAATAGCAATACTCATAACAATACTAATACTGGAAATAATAAAACTACTAATATCAGCAATTATAATAACAATACTAGTTATAATACTAATAATAGTAATAATAAAAATAAAATAACAATAATAGTAGTAATAATATCACTGGTAACAATAATAGTAATGATAATACTAGTAGTAATAAAAATAATAATTGTAATACCAGGAATAATAATAATACCATCAATAATAATAACAGTAATAATAATAATAATAACAGTAATAATAATAATAATAACAGTAATAATAATAATAATAATAACAGTAATAATAATAATAATAACAGTAATAATAATAATAATAATAATAATAACAGTAATAATAATAATAATAATAATAATAATAACAGTAATAATAATAATAATAATAACAGTAACAATAATAATAACAGTAATAATAATAATAATAACAGTAATAATAATAATAATAACAGTAATAATAATAATAATAACAGTAATAATAATAATAATAATAATAATAACAGTAATAATAATAATAATAATAATAACAGTAATAATAATAATAATAATAATAATAATAATAATAACAGTAATAATAATAATAATAATAATAATAATAACAGTAATAATAATAATAATAATAACAGTAATAATAATAATAATAATAACAGTAATAATAATAATAATAATAATAATAATAACAGTAATAATAATAATAATAATAACAGTAATAATAATAATAATAATAACAGTAATAATAATAATAACAGTAATAATAATAATAATAATAATAATAATAATAACAGTAATAATAATAATAATAATAACAGTAATAATAATAATAATAATAACAGTAATAATAATAATAATAACAGTAATAATAATAACAATAATAATAATAATAACAGTAATAATAATAGGGCATATGTATCAGTAGGAGGTGTCTGTCTTCCCTCTGTGAATATAACATTATCATTGAGAAGTTGTTGGTGAAGTTGTTGATTTGATTTGATTTCAAATTTTATTTGTCACATACACATGGTTGGCAGATTTTATTGCGAGTGTAGCGAAATGCTTGTGCTTCTAGTTCCGACCATGCAGTAATATCTAACAAGTAATCAAACAATTTCACCACAACTACCTTATACACACAAGTGTAAAGGAATGAATAAGAATATGTACATGAAAAATATGGATGAGCAACGGCATAGGCAAGATGCAGTAGATGGTATAGAGTACAGTATATACATATGAGATAAGTAATGTAGGGTATGTAAACATTACATAAAGTGAGATTGTTTAAAGTGGCTAGTGATACATTTGTTATATCCAATTTTGTATTATTAACTTCTTGACGCTACCTATCCCGTTAGCGGGATAATTGTCATCAACAACCGTTGAATTGCAGAGAGCCACATTCAAATAATATTACTAAAAATATTTATATTCATGAAATCACAAGTGAAACACAGCAAAACACAGCTTAGCATTTAGTTAATCTACCTGTGGTGTCAGATCTTTTAAATATGCTTTACAGCGAAAGCAATCCAAGCGTTTGTGTAAGTTTATCGATCACTAGACAAAACATTATGAACACCTAGCATCAAAGTAGTTTGGTCACGAAAATCAGAAAAGCAATAAAATGAATCGCTTACCTTTGAAGATCTTCGGATGTTTTCACTCACGAGACTCCCAGTTAAACAATAAATGTTCCTTTTGTTCCATAAAGATTATTTTTATATCCAAAATACCTCCGTTTTTTTGGCGTGTTATGTTCAGAAATCCACAGGAAAGAGCGGTCACAACAACGCAGATGAAAATTCCAAATATTATCCGTAATGTCCACAGAAACATGTCAAACGTTTTATATAATCAATCCTCAGGTTGTTTTTAAAATATATAATCGATAATATATCAACCGGCACTGTCTTTTACAGTAGGAGAGAGAGAGACGATGGCTGCCCAAGCTCTGTTGAGCAAGCAGAACTCATGCGAACGCTCATTTTTCAAAATAAATGCCTGAAACTATGTCTAAAGACTGTTGACACCTTGAGGAAGCGATAGGGAAAGGAATCTGGTTGATATTCCTTTAAATGGAGCGAAGGCAGGCTATGGAACATGGAGCTTTCAAAATAGAAGCCACTTCCTGGTTTGATTTTCCTCTGGTTTTGCCTGCAATATCAGTTCTGTTATACTCACAGACAATATTTTGACAGTTTTGGAAACTTTAGCGTGTTTTCTATCCTAATCTGTCAATTCTAGCATATGGGCCTGAGAAATAGGCCGTTTACATTGGGAACGTTATTTTTCCAAACATAAAAATAGTGCCCCCTAGCTGAAAGAGGTTAAAGTGTCTAGAGATTTGAGTCAGTATGTTGGCAGCAGCCACTCAATGTTAGTGATGTCTGTTTAACTGTCTAATGGCCTTTAGATTAGTTTTTCAGTCTCTCGGTCCCAGCTTTGATGCACCTGTTCTTACCTCGCCTTCTGGATGATAGCGGGGTGAACAGGCAGTGGCTCGGGTGGTTGTTGTCCTTGATGATCTTTTTGACCTTCCTGTGACATGGGTGGTGTAGGTGTTGTCATGACGTTGCCCTCTTTGGGTACAGCAAGCCCCAGCCCCCTCTCCCTGTGTCCTACACACAGGCCGCTGTGGTCAGAGAGAGGTCATAAATTCCTGGAGGAGATGATCTCCTCATGGCCACAGTATAGAGACAGAGTGCATTTTCATAGAGAACAAAGGAATTTCTTCCACCTCACAGAACTTGAGGTCTGAACAACATTTATGTTCTGGAGAAGGTATAAAAGATTGGTGAAGAATACAGCTACGAACTGGTCCGTTTGGTACTGTTTTGTGCCACTCATGGGAGACAATATGGCCACACTGCCATAACGCTGTTTATATAATAGCCTCAGATATGAGGTTTACATCTAATTGTTGTATAGGATAAATGAGTGAAGAGGATACTGTTTGTAAAATTGTGTAATGTGATTTTGGACTGTTTAAACTTCTTTGGGATAGGGTGCAGCATTTTCACTTTTGGATGAATAGCGTGCCCAAAATGAACTGCCTCCAACTCAGTCCCAGATGTGAATACATGCATAGTATTATTAGTATTGGATAGAAAACACTCTGAAGTTTCTAAAACTGTTTGAATGATGTCTGTGAGTATAACAGAACTCATATGGCAGGAAAAAAACAGAGAAAAAAATCCAAACAGGAAGTGAGAAATCTGAGTTTTGTAGTTTTTGAACTCAGCCCTTATCGAATTCACAGTGGGATATTGGTTATTTTGCACTTCCTAAGGCTTCCACTAGATGTAAACAGTCTTTAGAATGTTGTTTCAGGTTTCTCCCGTGAAGTGGGGCCGGATGAGAGCTGTTTGACTAAGGGGTCTGCCAGCAGCCTCGTTCTCAGTCACGCATTTCACATGAGAGGTATCTCTCATTCCATTGCTTTTCAACAGACAATAGAATTCTCCGGTTGGAACATTATTGAACATTTATGATAAAAACATCCTAAAGATTCAATCTATACTTTGACAAGTTTGACAAGTTTCTTCATAATATAACTTTTTAAACTTTTCGTCCGACAACCTTTTGAACTTTTCGTCCGACTGGACCTGAACGCTATTTTGGATTTGTTTACCAAAGGTCCTAACAAAAGAAGCTATTTGGTCATAAATGGACATAAATGATGGACATTATCGAACAAAACAAGCATTTCTTGTGGAACTGCGATTCCTGGGAGTGCATTCTGATGAAGATCATCAAAGGTAAGTGAATATTTATAATGCCATTTATGACAACATTTCTGTGAATTCATGTGGCTCTCTGCAATATCACTGCATGTTCTGGAACTACTGAACATAACACGCCAATATAAAATAAGATTTTTAGTTATAAATATGAACTTTACCGAACATAACATACATGTATTGTCTAAAATGAAGTCCTATTAGTGTCATCTGGTGAAGATCATCAAAGGTTAGTGATTAATTGTATATCTGTTTGTGCTTTTTGTGACTCCTCTCTTTGGCTGGAAAAATGGCTGGGTTTTTCTGTGAGTTGGTGGTGACCTAACATAATCGTTTGTGGAGCTTTCTCTGTAAAGCATTTTTTTAATCAGACACTGTTGCTGGATTAACGAGAATTGTATCTTTAAAAGGGTGCCTAATACTTGTATGTTTGAGAAATTTGATTTATGAGATTTCTATTGATTTGTATTTGGCGCCCTGCAATTTCATTGGCTGTTGGCTGTCGTGGAAATTTCCTGTATTTACCAAATCATGAGAGCAAACCATACACAAGTCAGAGTTATCATAAAGTCCGTCTTTAATTATATGAGCTCCATCACAACCCTGTGACTCTCAGATCAATTCAGTGTCTATAAATGAATTCTCTGAGAGTCCTTACACATTGCAACTGAGATCCTTTATAGCAAAGACACACATAACCAGACAGCATTGGCCATAATTTATCGTTCAGCTTTGTCTAAACTATGTTATTTTCTCAAACTCAGAACCATAAAACAAATCCTCATATCAACAGGCATGTATCAAATCCACCCTATCTTGACAAGACACATTGACTGGCACACAGACATTGTGGAGCCAAGAGATACACGCTTGACCTCTCCCCTCTCTGTGGCCCAAGTAACTTAGTCTTGACATAGAACAGATACAGATACTGCAACCCGGCCACAGTATTATACAAAAATAAACATTCTGATGAGAAGTAACTTACAAACATATGATGAATATAAAACCTCTTACCTATGTTACCAACCAATTCTGATTATTCCACAACATGGCGAGGGGTTGCGCGAGCGGAAATGGTCCAGCAGCGCCTCTTCAATCTCAGAGGACCGCCCGCCCATGAGCCCAGTTCGGACCTGGCGTCAAGAGACAGCCTTTTTCTGCTCTCCCGAATAAAACCCCCGCTTTGAGAATTTCTCAACAGACCATGTTTCCCTCAATTACGAGAGGACAAAGGTTGCAGACCAGCTTACCTCGATAACGAGAGGGCCAAGGTTTTAGTAGATGGCTGAATCTTTTAACCATACCACATGGTTAAACTCTTAGATTATCGATACCGACATAATAAGAACAAGTCTTTGATATTAATTACTAGTCTGCAGCAATGAATTCGGTATCATTGAATGCGAAGAACGACAACCACCGAAACATCTATCCATATCGACATGAATGAATGTCACTCTGAACTATCCATTCTAACCACAACAGAGAGGGCGGACAAACTCTCCAACTTTTCAACAGTGACCCAGAAGACACACTGAACGTAAATATATATATTGATTGCAATTGTTCCCGAATGAGCGTTCATGTGCAAAGGATTAGCATTTCAATTGTTATAATTGTCAACTGTGGTGTAGTGTCTCATCTCATTTGACCCCCACTTCCCTTTTGTACACCAAGCCGCGATGCCGGTTTATCCCACTAGGGAAACTCCGTTATCATTTCCTTGTAACTATCTACTGTTTGTTCATGCATTTCTGTGAATTACTTAGTTAGTAAATAAATGATTTAAGACAATTGATGTATGGATGACTCAAAGTGAAGACTGGGTTTGTGCAGATAACCAACAATTTATGACGTTTGGAATGAGACTAACGTGAGGTAAAATAAATAATTAATTAATTCAGAAGACTATTGATCAGATTAATCAGTTTAAACGCGTAACAATCATTACAGAGAGTAATTTGATAAAGATTAATCTTCAGTTTAATGATTGTAAAGACACGACAGTGTCCTGGAGGCCAGGAAGTTTGTCCCCGGTGATGCGTTGTGCAGACCTCAATACCCTCTGGAGAGCTTTGCGGTTGTGGGCGGAGCAGTTGCCATATCAGACGGTGACAGGACGCTCTCGTACAGTCTGACAGGATGCTCTCGAATTTGCATCTGTAAAAGTTTGAGAGTGTTTTTGGTGACAAGCCAAATTTCTTTAGCCTCCTGAGGTTGAAGAGGCGCTGCTGGACCATTTCAGTTTGTGCGTGATGTGTACGCCCATGAACTTAAAACTTTCCACCTTCTCCATTACTGTCCCATCGATGTGGATAGGGGGCTGCTCCCTCTGCTGTTTCCTGAAGTCCACGATCATCTCCTTTATTTTGTTGACGTTGAGTGTGAGGTTATTTTCCTGACTGTAGGCTGTCTCGTTGATGTTGGTAATCAAGACTACCACTGTAGTGTCGTCTGCAAACTTGATGATTAAGTTGGAGGCATGCATGGCCACACAGTCATGGGTGAACAGGGAGTACAAGAGAGGGCTGAGAACGCACCCTTGTGGGGCCCCAGTGTTGAGGATCAGCGGGGTTGTTTCCTACCATAACCACCTGGGGGCGGCCCATCAGGAAGTCCAGGACCCAGCTGCACAGGGCGGGGTCGAGACCCAGGGTCTTGAGCTTAATGACGAGTTTGGAGGGTACTATGGTGTTGAATGCTGAGCTGTAGTTGATGAACAGCATTCTCACATAGGTATTCCTACTTACATGAACACATCCTCTTGTCCAGATGGGTTAGGGCAGTGTGCAGTTTGCAGTGTGATTGCGATTGAGTTGTCTGTGGACCTATTGGGGTGGTAAGCAAATTGGAGTGGGTCTAGGGTGTCAGGTTGGGTGGAGGTGGTTGGTCCTTGACTGGTCTCTCAAAGCACTTCATGATGACGGAAGTGAGTGCTACGGGGTGATAGTCATTTATCTCAGTTACCTTAGCTTTCTTGGGAACAGGAACAATGGTGGCCCTCTTGAAGCATGTGGGAAAATCAGACTGGGATAAGGATTGATTGATTATGTCCGTAAACACACCAGCCAGCTGGTCCGCTCATGCTCTGAGGACGCAGCTGGGGATGCCGTCTGGGCCGGCAGCCTTGCGAGGGTTAACACATTTAAATGTTTTACTCGCATTGGCTGCAGTGAAGGAAAGCCTGCAGGTTTTGGTAGCGGACCTTGTCGGTGTCACTGTATTGTCCTCAAAGCGAGCAAAGAAGTTGTTTAGTTTGTCTGGGAGCAAGACATCGTGGACTGCGACCGTGTTTGACTGTAGTCCGTGATTTACTGTAGACCCTGCCACATACCTCTCGTGTCTGAGCCGTTGAATTGCGACTCTACTTTGTCCCTATACTGATGCTTAGCTTGTTTGATTGCCTTGCGGAGGGAATAGCTTCACTGTTTGTATTTGGTCATGTTTCCGGTCGCCTTGCCCTGATTAAAAGCAGTGGTTCGCGCTTTCAGTTTTGCGCGAATGCTGCCATCAATCCACGGTTCTGGTTGGGGAAGGTTTTAATAGTCGCTGTGGGTACAATATCACCGATGCACTTGCTAAAAGACACGCTCACCGAATCAGCGTATTCATCCATGTTATTGTCCGACACTATGCGGAACATATCTCAGTTCATGTGATCGAAGCAATCTTGAAGCGTGGAATCCGATTGGTCGGGCCAGCGTTGAACAGACCTGATCACGGGCATTTCCTGTTTTAGTTTCTGTCTATAGGCTGGGAGCAACAAAACAGAGTCATGGTTAGATTTTCCAAAAGGAGGGCGGGGGAGGGCTTTGTATGCGTCGGGTTTTACCAGCCCGGGTCGCGCATTCGATATGCTGATAAAATTTAGGGAGCCTTGTTTTCAGATAATCCTTGTTAAAATCCCCAGCTACCATAAATGCAGCCTCAGTATATGTGGTTTCCAGTTTACATAGAGTCTTTCAGGGCCATCAATGTCATCTGCTTGGGGGGGGACATACAAGCCTGTGATTGTAATCTAAGAGAATTCTATTGGTAGATAATGCGGTCAGCATTTGATTGTAAGGAATTCTAGGTCAGGTGAACAAAAGGACTTGAGTTCCTGTATGTTGTTATGATCACACCACGCCTTGTTAATCATAAGACATACACCCCCGCCCTTCTTACCAGAGAGATGTTTGTTTCTGTCGGAGCGATGCGTGAAGAAATCAGGTGGCTGTACTCTGAAAACGTATCCCGAGTGAGCCATGTTTCTTTGAAACAAAGAACATTACAATCTCTGAGGTCTCTCTGGAAGGCTACCCTTCCTCAGATTTCATCTACCTTGTTGTCAAGAGACTGGACATTGGCGAGTAGTACACTCGGGAGCGGTGCGCGATGTGCCTGTCTACGGAGCCTGACCAGAAGACCGCTCCATCTGCCTCTTATGCGGCATCGTTGTTTTTGGTCGCCGGCTGGGATCCGATCCATTGTCCTGGGTGGTGGACCAAACAGAGGATCCGCTTCGGGAAAGTTGTATTCCTGGTCGTAATGTTGGTAAATTGACGTTGCTCTTATATCCAATAGTTCCTCCCGGCTGTATGTAATAAAACGTAAGATTTCCTGGGGTAACAATGTAAGAGAAAATAAATAAATAAAATACTGCACAAAAAATATTGTTGCCTAGAAACACAAAGCCAGGCGGCCATCTCTGTCGGTGCCGGAAGTGCATCATAGAGATGCTGTTGGGGTCTTTATGAAGTGGTGTCCGTCTTCCCTCTGTGAATAGAACGTTATCATAGAGATGCTGTTGGTGTCTTTATGAAGTGGTGTCCGTCTTCCCTCTGTGAATAGATCGTTATCATAGAGATTTTGTTGGGGTCTTTATGAAGTGGTGTCCGTCTTCCCTCTGTGAATAGAACGTTATCATGGAGATTTTGTTGGGGTCTTTATGAAGTGGTGTCCGTCTTCCCTCTGTGAATAGAACGTTATCATAGAGATGCTGTTGGTGTCTTTATGAAGTGGTATCCGTCTTCCCTATGTGAATAGAACGTTATCATAGAGATTTTGTTGGGGTCTTTATGAAGTGGTGTCCGTCTTCCCTCTGTGAATAGAACGTTATCATGGAGATTTTATTGGGGTCTTTATGAAGTGGTGTCCGTCTTCCCTCTGTGAATAGAACGTTATCATAGAGATTTTGTTGGGGTCTTTATGAAGTGGTGTCCGTCTTCCCTCTGTGAATAGAACGTTATCATGGAGATTTTGTTGGTGAGCCGCAAAGTGATAGAAGTAGACTGCAGGCCAGAACACAGAACACAGAACACAGAACACAGGATGAGCCATGGATTCTCTGAGCTCACCAAACACAACACCAAACACAACACCAAACACAACACCAAACACAACACCAAACACAACACAAAACACAAAACACAACAGAGAATAAGTGTTGAGGTTAGGGGAGGAAGACAGATCAATATAAATGTTGAGGTTAGGGGAGAAAGACAGATCAATAGAAATGTTGAGGTTAGGGGAGGAAGACAGATCAATATAAATGTTGATCTTAGGGGAAGAAGACAGATCAATATAAATGTTGAGGTTAGGGGAGGAAGACAGATCAATATAAATGTTGAGGTTAGGGGAAGAAGACAGATCAATATAAATGTTGAGGTTAGGGGAGGAAGACAGATCAATATAAATGTTGAGGTTAGGGGAAGAAGACAGATCAATATAAATGTTGAGGTTGGGGGAGGAAGACAGATCATTATAAATGTTGCGGTTAGGGGAGGAAGACAGATCAATAGAAGTGTTGAGGTTCGGGGAGGAAGACAGATCAATGTAAATGTTGAGGTTAGGGGAGGAAGACAGATCAATATAAATGTTGAGGTTAGGGGAAGAAGACAGATCAATAGAAGTGTTGAGGTTAGGGGAAGAAGACAGATCAATAGAAGTGTTGAGGTTAGGGGAAGAAGACAGATCAATAGAAGTGTTGAGGTTAGGGGAAGAAGACAGATCAATAGAAGTGTTGAGGTTAGGGGAGGAAGACAGATCAATATAAATGTTGAGGTTAGGGGAAGAAGACAGATCAATATAAATGTTGAGGTTAGGGGAGGAAGACAGATCATTATAAATGTTGCGGTTAGGGGAGGAAGACAGATCGATAGAAGTGTTGAGGTTAGGGGAGGAAGACAGATCAATGTAAATGTTGAGGTTAGGGGAGGAAGACAGATCAATATAAATGTTGAGGTTAGGGGAGGAAGACAGATCAATATAAATGTTGAGGTTAGGGAAGAAGACAGATCAATAGAAGTGTTGAGGTTAGGGGAGGAAGACAGATCAATATAAATGTTGAGGTTAGGGGAGGAAGACAGATCAATATAAATGTTGAGGTTAGGGAAGAAGACAGATCAATATAAATGTTGAGGTTAGGGGAGGAAGACAGATCAATAGAAGTGTTGAGGTTAGGGGAGGAAGACAGATCAATAGAAGTGTTGAGGTTAGGGGAGGAAGACAGATCAATAGAAGTGTTGAGGTTAGGGAAGGTTCTTGTTAGGTATTTCTTGTTGGGTATTTCCTCTCAATGGAAATTATATTGCTTTAGATTATCCATATTTTCTCTGTTGTGTAAATGTAGACATACATCTATTCCCAATATATTTAGAGTTGATGTTACTGTACCTGCTTTTGTTTTAATGCGAACCCGAATAAGGAGTATTTTTTTTACAGTGAGGTGAAATGAACGGAAGGGACAGCAGGAGGATTCTGACATCTTACTTTAGAGAAAAAAATCACCTCATGTTTCTGCTATCTTTTCATTCTATGTTGTTGTGGATCCTCCAATGACAGTGTGTTGACAAGGAGACTGCACTCAACGCACACCAAAACAAGAACATACCGGACAGAAACAATAACGCAACCCTCCAACATAACGTATACCTACACCTGTGATTTTTTTAAAAAAGATAGTTACTGTCAGCTGGAAAAGCCATTTGCCGTTAACGTTATCCACAATTGTACTACGTACCACGGCTGTAGAAATGACAGCCAAGTCAACGTCTAAAACCTAGACACATACCTCTGGTTTAGTGTGCGTTTATGTTTTTCGGTGATACCACTGCATGGTTTCCTGCTCTAACACACTGATGTAGATAAATGATCCATCTTTCTCTGAAAGCTTGAACCATTTCAGGACAATCACTGGGACAGACAACGAGTGGACCTTTCACTGAGTATGAACCGGACAACCCCTGGACAGACAACGAGTGGACAGGACAACCCCTGGACAGACAACGAGTGGACCTTTCACTGAGTATGAACAGGACAACCCCTGGACAGACAACGAGTGGACAGGACAACCCCTGGACAGACAACGAGTGGACCTTTCACTGAGTATGAACAGGACAACCCCTGGACAGACAACGAGTGGACAGGACAACCCCTGGACGGACAACGAGTGGACAGGACAACCCCTGGACAGACAACGAGTGGACAGGACAACCCCTGGACAGACAACGAGTGGACAGGACAACCCCTGGACAGACAACGAGTGGACCTTTCACTGAGTATGAACAGGACAACCCCTGGACAGACAACCAGTGGACCTTTCACTGAGTATGAACAGGACAACCCCTGGACAGACAACCAGTGGACCTTTCACTGAATATGAACAGGACAACCCCTGGACAGACAACCAGTGGACCTTTCACTGAGTATGAACAGGACAACCCCTGGACAGACAACGAGTGGACCTTTCACTGAGTATGAACAGGACAACCCCTGGACAGACAACGAGTGGACCTTTCACTGAGTATGAACAGGACAACCCCTGGACAGACAACGAGTGGACCTTTCACTGAGTATGAACAGGACAACCCCTGGACAGACAACCAGTGGACCTTTCGCTGAGTATGAACAGGACAACCCCTGGACAGACAACAAGTGGACCTTTCACTGAGTATGAACAGGACAACCCCTGGACAGACAACCAGTGGACCTTTCGCTGAGTATGAACAGGACAACCCCTGGACAGACAACAAGTGGACCTTTCACTGAGTATGAACAGGACAACCCCTGGACAGACAACGAGTGGACAGGACAACCCCTGGACAGACAACGAGTGGACAGGACAACCCCTGGACAGACAACGAGTGGACCTTTCACTGAGTATGAACAGGACAACCCCTGGACAGACAACGAGTGGACAGGACAACCCCTGGACAGACAACGAGTGGACAGGACAACCCCTGGACAGACAACGAGTGGACCTTTCACTGAGTATGAACAGGACAACCCCTGGACAGACAACCAGTGGACCTTTCGCTGAGTATGAACAGGACAACCCCTGGACAGACAACGAGTGGACTTTTCACTGAGTATGAACAGGACAACCCCTGGACAGACAACCAGTGGACCTTTCACTGAGTATGAACAGGACAACCCCTGGACAGACAACCAGTGGACCTTTCACTGAATATGAACAGGACAACCCCTGGACAGACAACCAGTGGACCTTTCACTGAATATGAACAGGACAACCCCTGGACAGACAACCAGTGGACCTTTCACTGAGTATGAACAGGACAACCCCTGGACAGACAACGAGTGGACCTTTCACTGAGTATGAACAGGACAACCCCTGGACAGACAACGAGTGGACCTTTCACTGAGTATGAACAGGACAACCCCTGGACAGACAACGAGTGGACCTTTCACTGAGTATGAACAGGACAACCCCTGGACAGACAACGAGTGGACAGGACAACCCCTGGACAGACAACGAGTGGACAGGACAACCCCTGGACAGACAACGAGTGGACCTTTCACTGAGTATGAACAGGACAACCCCTGGACAGACAACCAGTGGACCTTTCGCTGAGTATGAACAGGACAACCCCTGGACAGACAACGAGTGGACCTTTCACTGAGTATGAACAGGACAACCCCTGGACAGACAACCAGTGGACCTTTCACTGAGTATGAACAGGACAACCCCTGGACAGACAACCAGTGGACCTTTCACTGAATATGAACAGGACAACCCCTGGACAGACAACCAGTGGACCTTTCACTGAATATGAACAGGACAACCCCTGGACAGACAACCAGTGGACCTTTCACTGAGTATGAACAGGACAACCCCTGGACAGACAACGAGTGGACCTTTCACTGAGTATGAACAGGACAACCCCTGGACAGACAACCAGTGGACATGTCACTATGAACCGTACAGAATTCATCATTCAAGGGAGGTTTTAGTGAAACAAATTTCATCCCCCTGAGGAGATGATCTACCGCTTCAAAAAGGAAAACCTTTAAAGTGAATCGGAAGTAGTCAACCCCTCACATTAACCAAGGTACCACACATAATGTAGCTACACTCTTAGAAACAAAGGGCGCATTCTAGAACCGTAAAAGGGTTGTCAAGCTGTTCCCATAGGAGAACAATTTGAAGAACCCTTTTTGGTTACACCTGGAACCAAAAAGGGGTTCTACCTGGAACCAAAAAGGGGTTCTACCTGGAACCAAAAAGGGGTTCTACCTGGAACCGAAAAGGGTTCTCCTGTGTGGGAACAGCCGAATAACCCTTTTGGAAGCCTTTTTTTTCTAAGTGTACGTTGCTGATCACATACTACCACTGTAACAGCCTGCTGTCTCGTACACAGTACAGGATGGTTCTACTCAGCTATGCGTTTGAGAGGTATGTGTGTGTGGCCACACCTTTTAGATTATTACACTTAAGACGCCCTGAATTGGTTGCCAATATTTTGTCTGCAAGTCATTGTCATTTCCCTGTAGATCATTGGTTTCTGGTTCGAGAATGTAAGTCGGGGTAAACTGAAAGCCTTGTTACAGTAGATGGATTTACTTCAGGACAACAAGAGAATAGCCCAGCGGAAGACCGTTGCTTATCTTTAACCATCCCCTCCGTGGCGATGTGGTATTAAAGATTACACAGCGTCTTAGATCACTTATGTACTGAGATGATGACACCAGCGTTTGGCATCTTGCTTCCTGCCTGCCAGTTAACAGTTGAAAGATGGACTCGGTTGATGCTATTGTATCCACTTACTATCTGCCTGACCGCTGAGCCAATAACAATAATGTATGGCTAAGGGAAACAGGAAGTAATCATTAATGACTGCAAGATATATTGCATAAGCTCTGGCACATTGTTTATTTGCCCCCATCTCCTCCATGGAAATTCATTGAAGGTACAGATTGCTCAGAGAGCATAGAAGCACTTCAATGTTTATTTTATTCATTCTTGTTTTCCATAGTAATTGGGGGGCACAATGGGTCAGTGTGATAAATGCTTGTTACATGTATAGAATGTAACCAGTCTAACACACGCTAGTTTGCTGTCCTTTGTGAAGGCCTCTTTTCATTTGAATCACAGACTGACCGTACAATAACCTTACTAGAGTATACTATAGGTACTATGGTTCAACAACTACTGCTCATCCAGGTGGACACATTGATCTATAGGCGCACTATGTACTGTATTACAGCATAAAGCCACAGCATTTCCCATGCATGTCTCTATCCCAAAACAGATCTATAGGTTAAATCTCACTCCATCAAACTATTTCATCTACTTTCTATAAAAGTTTACTACCTTCTCCATTTTAATATAAATCTTCAGTCGCCTAAATCTAAGATATATGGACATTTCAGACATTTAGTTAGCTGCAATGAATTTTAACAGGTTTAGCTCCCCCCGGTAAATATTGCATTTACTTGTTAGTTCTCTGTAGACGGTGTAGACATCTAGCTATACACAACATCGCTGTTCTTGGCCCGAAATCAAAACATACGGCCGAGGTGGACTACTACTTGTCCTCCAGTGTAGCACCCTCTGTCATTATAATGATCAGGGCTGATTGCTGATTGTTCTGGTGTTTGCTGGTCCGTTCAGCCCGTGTCTGAATCCTAAATGCTACCTTATTCCCTACATAGCTCACTACTTTTGACTAAATCCCTATGGGCCCTGGTAAAATAAAATAGAGCACTATATAGTGAATCGGGTGCCGTTCAGGATGCAGAATGTGTGTGTTTTGGGCTACACTGATTGTGTTGATGCGGTCACCCGCCCCAGATCACCTTCCGTCCATCCTCAAGGCCATCTCACATAATGAAGGAGATGCAATCAGTACCATTACCATGACAACACAGAGCAAACAACAATGACAAGGGGGTGACAACAACAACAGATTGAAGAATAACTGCTTGTCACCATTACTTCTGCTCGTGTTGATATAAATCAGAGTTATGCAGTAGTACTCATTTCATTATACTGTCAGACTTTAAAAAGGAAGAATTGTTCCTATAGAGTAGTATGCCTTGTATTATACTGTCAGACTGGTTCTTATAGAGTAGTATGCCTTGTATTATACTGTCAGACTGGTTCCTATAGAGTAGTATGCCTTGTATTATACTGTCAGACTGGTTCCTATAGAGTAGTATGCCTTGTATTATACTGTCAGACTGGTTCCTATAGAGTAGTATGCCTTGTATTATACTGTCAGACTGGTTCTTATAGAGTAGTATGCCTTGTATTATACTGTCAGACTGGTTCTTATAGAGTAGTATGCCTTGTATTATACTGTCAGACTGGTTCCTATAGAGTAGTATGCCTTGTATTATACTGTCAGACTGGTTCTTATAGAGTAGTATGCCTTGTATTATACTGTCAGACTGGTTCTTATAGAGTAGTATGCCTTGTATTATACTGTCAGACTGGTTCCTATAGAGTAGTATGCCTTGTATTATACTGTCAGACTGGTTCTTATAGAGTAGTATGCCTTGTATTATACTGTCAGACTGGTTCTTATAGAGTAGTATGCCTTGTATTATACTGTCAGACTGGTTCCTATAGAGTAGTATGCCTTGTATTATACTGTCAGACTGGTTCCTATAGAGTAGTATGCCTTGTATTATACTGTCAGACTGGTTCCTATAGAGTAGTATGCCTTTTACACAAATGTTTGCTGGTCGGGACTTAGAAAGTAAAAGCTGGATGGAATAATAAAACGATTGGCCCATAAATGCAGAATTATTGGTCAACATTTTGTTGTTGATAAAAAAAATCCCAGCTACAGAGCAGAGCGGTAGGTGTGACTTTTAGTAAATATTTACGTGGTCGGACTGAGAACGGTACAAGGAGAGGATAGTGGAACAGCGTGGCTGGATGATAGACTACCGAATGTACATTCAATTAAGTCTATACATTGCCCCTGGAGGTGTTTATGTCGAGAGAAAATAAATAATATATATATATATATATGTCTCTTCAATCCAGCGACATGTATTTAATCAACACTAACAAAAAGAGTGAAACGAATGTTTGACGCAGGGTGTCCAGGAGGATTCATTCTCTCTCTATGCACTTTGTCCTTTCTTTTGTTCCTTTGTTATTTGTTTTGGGATTTCTAATCTCAGTCAATAATATTCTTTTGTTGTCTGAAATTGTGTGTAACCCCCCCCCCCCCCCCCCCCCCCCACCCAAAAGAAACAACAGACCTTGTCCTTTGTTGAAAGTGCCTGTCTGTGACTTTTCTGTTCTCGACTCCCAGATAAAGTAATCGTTAGATGTTGTTTCTGCCTGCAATTACTCTCAGTTACAAATGGGTCAAATACGAGAGAACAGGAGATGGACTAGGGTAGATGGATTGCAGAAGTGGAATAGCATGGGTCCCTGAAGTACTGATAAATAATTACCCAGCTCAGGGACTGGTCATTGTGTGACGATGAACCTTGGTGAATGAATCAAATGAAAATTAGCCTGGAGTAGATTTGAATTACATTTTCCTCCTTATCTCAGATGTCTTTTTAATGGAACCCCATTGGTTACCAGGGACACTGTACTGCTGTTGAAAAGCAGAAAGAAAACAGTGAAAAACACAATGCAGTCTTCTCTCTGAGAGCAGGGCCGGTGACGTCCTTAACTAACTGTGTCAAATCAAATCAAATTGTATCGGTCACGTACACACGGTTAGCAGACGTTAATGCGAGTGTAGCGAAATGTTTGTGCTTCTAGTTCCGACAGTGCAGTAATATCTAACGAGTAATCTGACAATTTCCCCAACAACTACCTAATACACACAAATCTAAAGGGGTGAATGAGAATATGTACCAGTACGTATAAGTATATGGATGAGCGATGGTCGAAGTACATAGTCAAGATGCAATAGATGGTTTAAAAATACAGTATATACATGTGATTTGAGTAATGCAAGATAAGTAAACCTTATTAAAGTGACATTATTTAAAGTGGCATAAACAGCATTTATAACATTATTTTTGATATTTTACCATCATTTCTCAACTTCGGGTACTCCTATACTTCTTGACTGTAACATACACAGTAATGGCTATGGATTTAACTGAATAGCTACGTATTTGATCAGAATTTCATTGGGGTTGCAGTCAGAGGCTTTGACAATCATCATGTCCAATCTGACCTGCTGGATTATAATGAGAGGTAAAAACCTCCTACACGGTCATGTCGACCTCCCTGACACATCAGCCAAACCTCCTACACAGTCATGTCGACCTCCCTGATACATCAGCCAAGCCCTGCATCGTTCCAATTCATACAGTGCTTTTTCATTGCCTCACAATGTCATATTGACTCTCTCTCGCCCACTGCTCATGCCCTTGTCGCTGGTGACAATGACAGCGCTTGTCACCTTTATTGCCTCCCCCCCCCCCCGAGATTAGAACCTTGCTTATCTTCTTATAAAAAAAATTAAGAAACACTAAATAAAATTGGGTTGGCTTCAAATAACTGGAGTAATTTAATCTCCATAGTAACCAACTCTGGAGACTCTGGAAACTGGTTGGCTAGATATACACCTTCCGAATGGGATACGATGTAATGGTTTCCGTAGAGGCGGTTGCTATGACTGTTTTTACCAGTGGCATTTCAGTGATTACCCTGCATGTTTTCATGCCATGGGAAACATGGGATACGCCTGCCTGTCTGTCTTTTAAGTTTCTAATTACGTAAATACAGGAACCGGTCAAAAGTTTGGACACACCTACTTTTCTTAATTGTTGATATTTTCTACGTTGTACAATAATAGTGATCACATCTATGAAATAACACGTATGGAATCACATAGTAACCGAAGAAGTGTTAAACAAATCTGAAAAGCTGTCGTCAATGACTCTGACCATGATTTGCGTTGTTTGTTTCTATGTTTTGTTTGGTCAGGGTGTGATATAAGTGAGCATTCTATGTTGTATGTCTAGTTTGTCTATTTCTATGTGTTTTGGCCTGATATGGTTCTCAATCAGTGGCAGGTGTTTGTCGTTGTCTCTGATTGGGAACCATATTTAGGTAGCCTGTTTTGTATTGTGGTTGGTGGGTTATTGTCTATGTTATGTTGCATGTTAGCACTCAGTTTCTATAGAGGTCGCGTTAGTCAGTTAGTCAGTTAGTCAGTTAGTCAGTTAGTCAGTTAGTCAGTTAGTCAGTTAGTCAGTTAGTCAGTTAGTCAGTCAGTCAGTCAGTCAGTCAGTCAGTCAGTCAGTCAGTCAGTCAGTCAATGAGTTAGTGAGTTAGTCAGTTAGTGAGTTAGTCAGTTAGTGAGTTAGTCAGTCAGTGAGTTAGTGAGTTAGTCAGTTAGTCAGTCAATTAGTCAGTTAGTTTTAGTGTACTTTGTGTTTTTTCCATCAATCATGCATTCATGCATTCACACCACGCTGTACTTTGGTCTCCTCAATACAACGATCAAGGCAAAGTGTGGCTACATTTTTTTTTAAATTGTTTTGGTTACTACATGATTCCATGTGTATTATTTTATAGTTTTGATGTCTTCACTATTCTTTTACAATGTTGAAAATATATATATATTTTTAAATAAAGAAAAACCCTGGAATGAGTAGGCGTGTCCAAACCTTTCACTGGTACTGTACAAATCATATGCATCCCATCTCTGAAACTATCAATCACTCGTGAGATGGGTCTTGGGCAGAAATATGAATGTTGAGAGAGGGAGAGAGTGCTGAGGAAATGAAACACATCCACAGAGCTTGTAATATGTGGCTCTATTTTTTTTCTGATTCTCTTGTCAAATGAAATATGGTCTTCTTACACAAAATGATGCTTGTGACTAGGTCTGTAGTGAAAAAATGTCATCTGTCCCTGTTGTCTAGCGCCTATGGGGTTAAACAGTCCCATTATTATTAATGGCCATCCATTTGCCTATCCTGATGTACAGTTGGAGTGGGTGTTGAGGCAATGGAAGGTGATAAAGTCTTGGTAATTACAAACTACATTCTCTCTCTCTTTCACGCACTTCTCTCTCTCTCTCTCTTTATCTCACTCTCTCTTTTTCTCTAACACACACACACCCACACAGACACCCACACAGACAGACAGACAGACAGACAGATAGACAGACAGAGATTGAGCAAAAATGTGTCTTGTGCAGATGTTTTGTACAGTCGTCTCAAATAAGACTGTGAAGTACCTTGGCGTTACTCTGAACCCTAATCTGTCTTTTAAAGAACATATCAGGAATATTTCAAGGGCAGCTTTTTTTCCATCGTCGTAACATTGCAAAAATCTGAAAATGTTTGTCCAAAAATTATGCAGAAAAACTAATCCATGCTTTTGTCACTCCTACATTAGACTACTGCAATGCTATACTCTCTGGCTACCTGGATAAAACACTAAATAAACTTCAGTTAGTGCTAAATACGGCTGCTAGAATCCTGACTAGAACCCCAAAAAATTATCATATTACTCCAGTGCTAGCCTCCCTACACTGGCTTCCTGTTAAGGCAAGGGCTGATTTCAAGGTTTTTACTGCTAACCTACAAAGCATTACATGGGCTTGCTCCTACCTATCTCTCTGATTTGGTTCTGCCGCACATACCTACACGTACAAGACGCAAGACGCAGGCCTCCTAATTGTCCCTAGAATTTCTAAGCAAACAGCTGGAGGCAGGGCTTTCTCCTATAGAGCTCCATTTTTATGGAATGGTCTGCCTGTCCATGTGAGAGACACAGATTCGGCCTCGACCTTTAAGTCTTTACTGAAGACTCATCTCTTCAGTAGGTCCTATGATTGAGTGTAGTCTGGCCCAGGGGTGCGAAGGTGAACAGCAAGGCACTGGAGTGATGAACCACCCTTGCTGTCTCTGCATGGCCAGCTCCCCTCTCTCCACTGGGATTCTCTGCCTCTGACCCTATTACAGGGGCTGAGTCACTGGCTTACTAGTGCTCCTCCATTCCATCCCTAGGAGGGGTGCGTCACGTTGTGCCAGGCTTTTTTTTTACTATACTTGACATGAGTGGGTTGAGTCACTGATTTGATCTTCCTGTCCGGTTCTGCGCTCCCTCTGGCTCATGCGGTGGAGGAGCTCTTTCGTGCCTTGTCTCAAGGTAGTAAGTTCTGTTGATGTTCCTTCAGTGGTGTTTTAGGCTATGCTTTGACAAAGTTGGTGTGGTTATATCGTGCTTGGTTGGCACTGTTTTGGGGTATCGTCAGACAGGGCCACAGTTTCCCCCGAACCCCCCCCCCCCCCCCCCCCCCCCCATCTCAGCCTCCAGTATCTATGCTGCAATAGTCTATGTGCCGGGAGGATAGGGTCAGTCTGTCCTATCTGGGGTGTAATTCTCCTGTCTTAGCTGGTGCCCTGTGTGCACTTAGGTATGCTCCCTCTAATTCTCCCATCTCTCTCTCTCCCGGAGGACCTGAGCCCTAGGACCATGCCTCAGGACTACCTGGCCTGATATCTCCTGGCTGTACCCAGTCCACCCGGTCGTGCTGCTGCTCCAGTTTCTGCTGTTCTGCCTGTGGCTATGGAACCCTGACCTGTTCACCCTCTCTCTTTCTCCCTCTCTGCTGCACCTGATGTCTCGACCTCTGAATGCTCGGCTATGACAGCCAACTGACATTTACTCCTGAGGTGCTGACATGTTGTACCTTCTACAACCACTGTGATTATTATTTGACCCTGCTGGTCATCTATGAACATTTCAACATCTTTAAAAATGATCTGGCCTTAATGGCCATGAACTCTTATAATCTCCACCCGGTACAGCCAGAAGAGGACTGGCCACCCCTCAGATCCTGGTTCCTCTCTAGGTTTCTTCCTAGGTTCTGGCCTTTTTATGGAGTTTTTCCTAGCCACCGTGCTTCTACATTTACATTGCTTACTGTTTGGGGGTTTTAGGCTGGGTTTCTGTACAGCACTTTGAGATATCAGCTGATGTACGAAGGGCTATATAAATACATTTGATTTGATTTGATTTGAATAAGAATCGTACAGAACACAACGTATTTCAAGAATCTAAGACACAACATCAGAGAAAGTTGCCTAATCCCTGTTGTTACCTGGGTTTGGGCTGGGTTTCTGTATAAGCACTTTGTGACATCTGCTGATGTAAAAGGGGCTTTTTTAAATACATTTGATTTGATTTGGATTTGAAGTCCTACATCGGCTCTCATTGCTTACTGGTAACAATACTTCTGCGTCCTGGTAAGAAAAGTTATGGTGTTTGAGGAATCATATGTCCTGGATGATATGCAATTATCCATTTAATTAGCATTAATGGGTTTCTACATGCTCGCATAATGAGTTTAATAATATTTGATGTGCATGTCTTAATAATTGTGAACCTGTTCCAGATTTAGCCAGGTATGGTGGTAAACATCCTTGTATTCGCATGGGAAAGGTTTATGATTATCAGACTTAAAAGTATCTTTGTTGAATAAGACCTGAAGACCAATGCAATTTTCCATGCAGAGGTTTTATGTCAAATTAACACTCACTTCGTTGGTACTGTAGGTGTGTAAAGTAAGATTCAGATTCAGTCGAGTAAGATTTGGTTACGTACAGATGTGGGATCTTAATTTGAGAGAGTTTGCAGGAAAATAATGCTGCAGCAAGAGAAAATGTGAATTATTATGTTATGTTTTAATGTAATTTTTTTTGTAGGGGTTAGATACATTTTTTGTTAAGACAAATCAACCTTGAATATACAACGAGTTTACTGTGCAGTAAAATTCCCAGCAACAAAAGAGTGATCAAATTAAGTTCCTACATTTGTAGGATTCCGGGATTCACACGGCTGAGGTCAATCAGCCACAGAAGTTGCTATGGGGAAGGGAAGGTCAAAGCGATGGGGCGTAGTATGTAAGCGTTCGATTGGCTCGTGGATGTGATGAGGTAGCAATGTTATATTGACGTTGGCAAAAGCAGTGGAATCACCTTGCTCAAGACCTTTATATCTGCTGGTGGTCAAGAACTATGCCACACACACTGCAGGTCCAGGAAGAGTGATGTGCTGTGTTATGATCTCAGTCCTTTAGGGTGAATTTTGGCATATTTTCAAGAGGTGTCATTTAGACCGATGTTGTACAGTAAGTTATCATGGATTGCCTTTAAAGTCCGCAGTGATAGATGATAACAAAGGTGTAGTGCTGGATTGAAGACACAGGCTATGACATTAAAACATATACACAGTTGTATGGCTGCAGTACGATAAACACATAACCAGTATTTTCAAACCAGATCTAAACAGCATGTTACCTGCCCACACATTTCTATTAAAAATAAATGTCCTTTAAGAGAAAAGAGAAACCATCACAGATAATATTTTTTTGATTCACGTACGGTATCTATCAGCCCAATGTGTAATTAGTTTTTGAAGCTACACAGGTGGTACTGTTATTTCCCTCAATACAAAAGGCAGTTAAACAGCATCAGTTATTAGAGGTACCAGTTCCCCTCTAGGCAGTTAAACAGCATCAGATATTAGAGGTACCAGTTCCCCTCTAGGCAGTTAAACAGCATCAGATATTAGAGGTACCAGTTCCCTTCTAGGCAGTTAAACAGCATCAGATATTAGAGGTACCAGTTCCCCTCTAGGCAGTTAAACAGCATCAGATATTAGAGGTACCAGTTCCCCTCTAGGCAGTTAAACAGCATCAGATATTAGAGGTACCAGTTCCCTTCTAGGCAGTTAAACAGCCTCAGACAGAGGTACCAGTTCCCCTCTAGGCAGTTAAACAACATCAGATGTTAGGGGTACCAGTTCCCCTCTAGGCAGTTAAACAGCATCAGATATTAGAGGTACCAGTTCCCCTCTAGGCAGTTAAACAGCATCAGATATTAGAGGTACCAGTTCCCCTCTAGGCAGTTAAACAGCATCAGATATTAGAGGTACCAGTTCCCTTCTAGGCAGTTAAACAGCCTCAGACAGAGGTACCAGTTCCCCTCTAGGCAGTTAAACAGCATCAGATGTTAGGGGTACCAGTTCCCCTCTAGGCAGTTAAACAGCATCAGATATTAGAGGTACCAGTTCCCCTCTAGGCAGTTAAACAGCATCAGATATTAGAGGTACCAGTTCCCCTCTAGGCAGTTAAACAGCATCAGATATTAGAGGTACCAGTTCCCTTCTAGGCAGTTAAACAGCCTCAGACAGAGGTACCAGTTCCCCTCTAGGCAGTTAAACAGCATCAGATGTTAGGGGTACCAGTTCCCCTCTAGGCAGTTAAACAGCATCAGACAGAGGTACCAGTTCCCCTCTACGCAGATAAACAGCATCAGATGTTAGAGTTACCAGTTCCCCTCTAGGCAGTTAAAAAGCATCAGACAGAGGTACCAGTTCCACTCTAGGCAGTTAGACAGCATCAGACATTAGGGGTACCAGTTCCCCTCTAGGCTGACGAAAGTAGTCTGAGCTGTTATCAACGTCAGTCAAGTCCCCAAATGACACCGTATTCCCTAAAACAGTGCACTACTTTTGACCCCTATTAAAAATAGTGCACTGTGGAAGGGAATAGGGTGCCGTTTGGGGACCTAGCCCTGGTCCCCCCGTGGAGTAGAAACGGATACAGACTCCATCCCCTTTGAGCTGTTTAATGTGAAATATCACATACAGACATAGCAGCACTCCTCCTCTGGCTGTTGTCACAGCAGCAATGACAGCTCTCACTGTGACTTCACCCAGGGAAAGCACTGCCGCAACAAATACCTTACCCTCAGTATTATGTCATTACAGACATGTTCATCTGCCTTTGAACTGATCACTTATGTTGTGAGGGGGATGCACTGGTGTTCCTTGCACATGCATCTAGGCTTTGTCGTGTGTGTGTGTGTGTGTGTGTGTGTGTGTGTGTGTGTGTGTGTGTGTGTGTGTGTGTGTGTGTGTGTGTGTGTGTGTGTGTGCGTGTGTGTGTGTGTGTGTGTGTGTGTGTGTGTGTGCGTCTGTGTGTGTGTGTGTGTGTGCGTCTGTGTGTGTGTGTGTGTGTGTGTGTGTGTGTGTGTGTGTGTGTGTGTGTGTGTGTGTGTGTGTGTGTGCGTGTGTGTGTGCGTCTGCGTGTGTGTGTGTGTGTGTGTGTGTGTGTGTGTGTGTGTGTGTGTGTGTGTGTGTGTGTGTGTGTGTGTGTGTCTCGAGTAATATTTTGTATGTTATTTTCCCCTCCAACAAAAAAAAATGTACCTTGTAAAAGAAAAAATACTACAGAGAAAAGGCTGCTATTAAATGATTTGACTCGGGGAAAAGTAAGGACTCATTGTGCTTGCTCAGTGAGCTGCATCATTTTTGTTCCCTAAATGAAGTTAGTGACCCTCTGAAAGCTGACACAGTTGCTGCTCAGACGATGTATTCACTCAGACTCAGAGGCTGGGAGGCTGAGCAGGCCGACATTGAGAGGTTTCGGGCTCCATTCAATCTGTATTGCTGCAGCCGTTGCGTACTGTATGGAACGATAGAAATATGAAGGTACTGTCCCATTGAGCCCACATATACAGTACTGTACAACGTTTACAGTGAATTGCAGTCTCGGCGAACGCAGGAAAATTACCTTTAAATTTCAATCACGCTTTAAAGCGGAACTTCCGCGACAGTGGATTGAATAGAGCTCTAATTTCCAGATCTGACTCCATCCACCATCCCCAAGGGGGACTCCATGCCCAAGGGGGACTCCATGCCCAAGGAGCCACCATTCCCAAGGGGCCACCATGCCCAAGGGGGACTCCATGTCCAAGGGGCCACCATGCCCAAGGGGGACTCCATGCCCAAGAGGGACTCCTTGCCCAAGGGGGACTCCATACCCAAGGGGCCACCATGCCCAAGGGGGACTCCATTCCCAAGGGGCCACCATTCCCAAGGGGACACCATGCCCAAGAGGGACTCCTTGCCCAAGGGGGACTCCATACCCAAGGGGCCACCATGCCCAAGGGGGACTCCATGCCCAAGCGGCCACCATGCCCAAGGGGCCACCATGCCCAAGGGGGACTCCATGCCCAAGGGGGACTCCATGCCCAAGGGGCCACCATGCCCAAGGGGGACTCCATGCCCAAGGGGCCACCATGCCCAAGGGGCCACCATGCCCAAGGGGGACTCCATGTCCAAGGGGCCACCATGCCCAAGGGGGACTCCATGCCCAAGGGGGACTCCATGCCCAAGGGGCCACCATGGAGGGGGGGGGGAGTCTAATTAGCAATATATATATATTTTTTAAAAGTTTAATTACAACAAATCGGTCAGTTTAAGCTCGAGATATCTTCTTTTTTTTGCATTGGATGCGTCTCCATCCACCATATCCGCCTTTGCAACACTTCCGCATCTGCGGTGAAAACGCTGGAGCGTGTTTGTCAGACCATGAGACATCATGAAAATTGGTAATCTCACAAAATTGTCTGTCGCGTCCGATTTGGCCTACGAACTGTTAAGACCCCTCTATGGAAAGATGAGACTCTCACAAAACACGATGGTGTTCTCTGTTTTGCTCTACAATCCCCACAACGTCTTGGGACTCGTCTGAAGTTGGGACAGCCGACCTGCCAACTTTTCTCTATAGCGTCCGATAGCAAAATTATCCTTGATATGACATTCTTTAAAAAAAAAAATCCATATAGCTTAGTAGAACCCCCTCTTCCAGCTTAGACAGGGTTTAGACTCTTTAATAAAATAACTTCACTGTTGTGAAAGTCATTGTTTCAAATTTGAGCTGGCTAGGGAATTAAATTAAACAGAGCATGCTCAACTTGTAATGTCAGGATCTCACAGCCATAGACACAGACTAAGGACTAAGGACTATTCAATTATTGATAGCATTCTTACTTATGCAAATATGCTAAATTATTTCAATGTGACAGCTTGAAGCAGAGGCCTGGAGGACTTTATATGATGTCATAGCAAGGACCTCTCTTCTTTTCCTCTTTGTGTGTCAGAACTATCAGACTCTGTGGGCTCCTGTTTGCTGTGGTGCATACTGTTTTACATTCTAATTACAGGAGTTGACAGGTTTTATTGCTGGGGCTCAATGGTGAGGCCTTTTTCTCTTCCTGGACTCATTTCACATGTGATGTCAGCTTGAGCATAATGAGATAAGATAGTTGGAGTGCCTTGCTTTCTCCCTCCCAGCTTTCTCCCTCCCAGCTTTCTCCCTCCCAGCTTTCTCCCTCCCTGCTTTCTCCCTCCTTGCTTTCTCCCTCCCTGCTTTCTCCCTCCCTGCTTTCTCCCTCCCTGCTTACTCCCTGCCAGCTTTCTCCCTCCCGACTATCTCCCTCCCAGCTTTGTCCCTCCCGGCTATCTCCCTCCCTGCTATCTCCCTCCTTGCTTTCTCCCTCCCTGCTATCTCCCTCCCGTCTATCTCCCTCCCGGCTATATCCCTCCTAGCTTTCTCCCTCCTTGCTTTCTCTCTCCTTGCTTTCTCCCTCCTTGCTATCTCCCTCCTTGCTATCTCCCTCCCAGCTTTCTCCCTCCCTGCTTTCTCCCTCCTTGCTTTCCCCCTCCCTGCTTTCTCCCTCCCTGCTTTCTCCCTCCCTGCTTTCTCCCTCCCTGCTTACTCCCTGCCAGCTTTCTCCCTCCCGACTATCTCCCTCCCAGCTTTCTCCCTCCCGGCTATCTCCCTCCCTGCTATCTCCCTCCTTGCTTTCTCCCTCCTTGCAATCTCCCTCCCGTCTATCTCCCTCCTTGCTTTCTCCCTCCTTGCTTTCTCCCTCCCAGCTTTCTCCCTCCCGGCTATCTCCCTCCTTTCTTTCTCCCTCACTGCTATCTTCCTCCTTGCTTTCTCCCTCTCGGCTATCTCCCTCCTTGCTTTCTCCCTCCCTGCTATCTCCCTCCTTGCTTTCTCCCTCCCGGCTATCTCCCTCCTTGTTTTCTCCCTCCCTGCTATCTCACTCCCTGCTATCTCCCTCCCGGCTATCTCCCTCCTTGTTTTCTCCCTCCCTGCTATCTCACTCCCTGCTATCTCCCTCCCTGCTATCTCCCTCCCTGCTTTCTCCCTCCCTGCTATCTCCCTCCCTGCTATCTCCCTCCTTGCTTTCTCCCTCCCGGCTATCTCCCTCCTTGCTTTCTCCCTCCCTGCTATCTCACTCCCTGCTATCTCCCTCCCTGCTTTCTCCCTCCCTGCTTTCTCTCTCCCCGAATGCAAATACAGTCTATAGCTCATGACTATACTCATTGTAGCTTGCACATAAAATATGCTAACAAGAATCCTAAGAAGTGTTGATTAGTATGATTTTGTGATGTTTACATCTTTTAGTTATCATAATTGACCAGATTGAGGTAATGTTGAGTAGATCAGAGGAACCAAAGTGTGCCATGGTGACAATTATTTTTTTTAAATAATAATGTTTTAGGATGTTCATAAAATGTTTAGTACATTAAAGCCAATCTCAGAAACCAACAACAGAGACAGCTCTTATTTAATTAATCTACTGGGAATTCATTGTCTGTTGTAGGTAAACACAGGGAACCAAGGGAACACCAATGGGAATGACATGTTCTGCTTCTGTTTTTCTCTTTATGGGATGATTCAAATGAGTATTACTGCCTTTAATCACCTTCAGATAAACATCTAAGAGGTTAACATTTACAGGTCACCTTCAGATAAACATCTAAGAGGTTAACATTTACAGGTCACCTTCAGATAAACATCTAACGGGTTAAACATTTACAGGTCACCTTCAGATAAGCATCTAAGAGGTTAACATTTACAGGTCACCTTCAGATAAACATCTAACGGGTTAAACATTTACAGGTCACCTTCAGATAAACATCTAAGAGGTTAACATTTACAGGTCACCTTCAGATAAACATCTAAGAGGTTAACATTTACAGGTCACCTTCAGATAAGCATCTAAGAGGTTAACATTTACAGGTCACCTTCAGATAAACATCTAACGGGTTAAACATTTACAGGTCACCTTCAGATAAGCATCTAAGAGGTTAACATTTACAGGTCACCTTCAGATAAACATCTAACGGGTTAAACATTTACAGGTCACCTTCAGATAAACATCTAAGAGGTTAAACATTTACAGGTCACCTTCAGATAAACATCTAAGAGGTTAACATTTACAGGTCACCTTCAGATAAACATCTAACGGGTTAAACATTTACAGGTCACCTTCAGATAAACATCTAAGAGGTTAACATTTACAGGTCACCTTCAGATAAGCATCTAAGAGGTTAACATTTACAGGTCACCTTCAGATAAACATCTAACGGGTTAAACATTTACAGGTCACCTTCAGATAAACATCTAAGAGGTTAACATGTACAGGTCACCTTCAGATAAACATCTAACGGGTTAAACATTTACAGGTCACCTTCAGATAAACATCTAAGAGGTTAAACATTTGTGAGAATGCTGTTCATCGACTACAGCTCGGCATTCAACACCATAGTACCCTCCAAGCTCGTCATCAAGCTCGAGACCCTGGGTCTCGACCCCGCCCTGTGCAACTGGGTACTGGACTTCCTGACGGGCCGCCCCCAGGTGGTGAGGGTAGGCAACAACATCTCCTCCCCGCTGATCCTCAACACTGGGGCCCCACAAGGTTGCGTTCTGAGCCCTCTCCTGTACTCCCTGTTCACCCACGACTGCGTGGCCACGCACGCCTCCAACTCAATCATCAAGTTTGCGGACGACACAACAGTGGTAGGCTTGATTACCAACAACGATGAGACGGCCTACAGGGAGGAGGTGAGGGCCCTCGGAGTGTGGTGTCAGGAAAACAACCTCACACTCAACGTCAACAAAACTAAGGAGATGATTGTGGACTTCAGGAAACAGCAGAGGGAACACCCCCCTATCCACATCGATGGAACAGTAGTGGAGAGGGTAGCAAGTTTTAAGTTCCTCGGCATACACATCACAGACAAACTGAATTGGTCCACTCACACAGACAGCATCGTGAAGAAGGCGCAGCAGCGCCTCTTCAACCTCAGGAGGCTGAAGAAATTCGGCTTGTCACCAAAAGCACTCACAAACTTCTACAGATGCACAATCGAGAGCATCCTGGCGGGCTGTATCACCGCCTGGTATGGCAACTGCACCGCCCTCAACCGTAAGGCTCTCCAGAGGGTAGTGAGGTCTGCACAACGCATCACCGGGGGCAAACTACCTGCCCTCCAGGACACCTACACCACCCGATGTCACAGGAAGGCCATAAAGATCATCAAGGACATCAACCACCCGAGCCACTGCCTGTTCACCCCGCTATCATCCAGAAGGCGAGGTCAGTACAGGTGCATCAAAGCTGGGACCGAGAGACTGAAAAACAGCTTCTATCTCAAGGCCATCAGACTGTTAAACAGCCACCACTAACACTGAGTGGCTGCTGCCAACACACTGACACTGACTCAACTCCAGCCACTTTAATAATGGGAATTGATGGGAAATGATGTAAATATATCACTAGCCACTTTAAACAATGCTACCTTATATAAATGTTACTTACCCTACATTATTCATCTCATATGCATACGTATATACTGTACTCTATATCATCGACGGTATCCTTATGTAATACATGTATCACTAGCCACTTTATACTATACTATGCCACTTTGTTTACATACTCATCTCATTTGTACATACTGTACCCGATACCATCTACTGTATCTTGCCTATGCTGCTCTGTACCATCACTCATTCATATATCCTTATGTACATATTCTTTATCCCCTTACACTGTGTACAAGACAGTAGTTTTGGAATTGTTAGTTAGATTACTTGTTATTACTGCATTGTCGGAACTAGAAGCACAAGCATTTCGCTACACTCGCATTAACATCTGCTAACCATGTGTATGTGACAAATAAAATTTGATTTGATTTGACATTTACAGGTCACCTTCAGATAAACATCTAAGAGGTTAACATTTACAGGTCACCTTCAGATAAACATCTAAGAGGTTAACATGTACAGGTCACCTTCAGATAAACATCTAAGAGGTTAACATGTACAGGTCACCTTCAGATAAACATCTAAGAGGTTAACATTTACAGGTCACCTTCAGATAAGCATCTAAGAGGTTAACATTTACAGGTCACCTTCAGATAAACATCTTTAACATGTACAGGTCACCTTCAGATAAGCATCTAAGAGGTTAACATTTACAGGTCACCTTCAGATAAACATCTAACGGGTTAAACATTTACAGGTCACCTTCAGATAAGCATCTAAGAGGTTAACATTTACAGGTCACCTTCAGATAAACATCTAAGAGGTTAACATTTACAGGTCACCTTCAGATAAACATCTAAGAGGTTAACATTTACAGGTCACCTTCAGATAAACATCTAAGAGGTTAACATTTACAGGTCACCTTCAGATAAGCATCTAAGAGGTTAACATTTACAGGTCACCTTCAGATAAACATCTAAGAGGTTAACATTTACAGGTCACCTTCAGATAAACATCTAAGAGGTTAACATTTACAGGTCACCTTCAGATAAACATCTAAGAGGTTAACATTTACAGGTCACCTTCAGATAAGCATCTAAGAGGTTAACATTTACAGGTCACCTTCAGATAAACATCTAACGGGTTAAACATTTACAGGTCACCTTCAGCTAAACATACAACTTAATTCTACTAACTTAGCAGTTGTTTTTTGTTTTTCTTGACCCCTCTCTAACTTAAAAAAAAAAAAAAGGCCCAGCACTACAATATCCTTGTCTTAATCCTTTTACTAACAGTAAATGGCATGCTGAAATAATTTAACTGAACTTATCATTATTTTCTTATCCTTTTTCTTATTTTTTTCTCTCTTTCGTTTGATGTCTTTGTGCTGCAGCCATGGTGGAGGTGAACCTCGCCAAGGCCCTGGCCGAAGCCTCCGAGACGTGCACCCAGGAATGTCTGATCCTGGGCCACTCCGACAGCTGCTGGATGCCCCCCTCCCTGGTGACCCAGTTCCAGTCTCCGTCCAACACGGGTACCCTGCCTACCCTGCCCTCCTTTGGCTTCCAGCATCAGCAGAGTTACCCCTGGGCCAGGGGAGTCAAGGCGGACGGGCGTCAGTGCCATACCCTGGGAAGGCCTGCGCCCAAAGACGATCTGGCTAAAGGGATGAACCGACCGCAGTTCTACAACACTCTGGAAAGACACTGCAGTAGCAAGAGTAAGGAGTCTGACCCCGTCAAGGTCATCCCTCTGGCCAGCTTTTCCTCGCCTTTGTCGGGCCAGCAGACCCCAGCCAATGAGGGATCGTCTGCCTTCTTACATGAGCATCAGCTGTAAGGGGCTGTACGGGGCCAAATTAACACCAACCAGTTTGTCTAATGTATCTTGATGTATATTTAACATCAGTAGTAAGGGGCTGTAAGGGGACAGAGTAACACCAACCAATTTATCTTGATAGTTTGTGTGTATGTGTGTGAACATGAAATGTGAAGGAAGGGATGATGACAAAGCGGTTACTCAATCTCCACAATGTTGTTACTCAGTCTCCACAATGTTGTTACTCAGTCTCCACAATGTTGCTACTCAGTCTCCACAATGGTGTTACCCAATCTCCACAATGTTGTTACTCAGTCTCCACAATGGTGTTACTCAGTCTCCACAATGTTGTTACTCAGTCTCCACAATGTTGTTACTCAGTCTCCACAATGTTGTTACTCAGTCTCCACAATGTTGTTACTCAGTCTCCACAATGGTGTTACTCAGTCTCCACAATGTTGTTACTCAGTCTCCACAATGTTGTTACTCAGTCTCCACAATGTTGTTACTCAGTCTCCACAATGTTGTTACTCAGTCTCCACAATGTTGTTACTCAGTCTCCACAATGGTGTTACTCAGTCTCCACAATGTTGTTACTCAGTCTCCACAATGTTGTTACTCAGTCTCCACAATGTTGTTACTCAGTCTCCACAATGTTGTTACTCAGTCTCCACAATGTTGTTACTCAGTCTCCACAATGTTGTTACTCAGTCTCCACAATGTTGTTACTCAGTCTCCACAGTGTTGTTACTCAGTCTCCACAGTGTTGTTACTCAGTCTCCACAATGTTGTTACTCAGTCTCCACAATGTTGTTATTCAGTCTCCACAATGTTGTTACTCAGTCTCCACAATGTTGTGAAGAAGAGGACCTGACAATGGCTGTACTCATAGAATGATATTGTGCAAAAGAAATTGAAATGTGTATGAAATGACAAACTTCTTTGAAGAAATTTTTGTCCAATTTAATCCATGTACAGTATATAAAAATGGTAGTCCTATACCAAAGTAGATTCACAACAGCAAAAAATATAATAATAATATATATATATATATATAAGGTCAGCTTTCAGTTTGGTAGAGATTTTTCTGATCACTGATCAAAAAGATGAATAAATACTATGTATATTGGAACCAGCTTAGTGGAACCCCAAACACCATTTTACTTACCGATAAAGAAAACAACAACAACAACAAAAACACACACAGTATATCTTGTCGAACAAGCAGAATCTGGGAATATGCTATTCGTGAACCCAAGGTGTAACGGTGTATTTGGTCCAATCTCTGGTGCAATACTGCTTAGTGTATCCAGCAAGACATTCAGCTCCAGCTCCAACTGATGATCCAAGTTACCCTTTTCTCTTGCCTGAATTATGTTCAAAGAATCCCGTCTTGTTCAGGGGTCTTCAGACACATACCTAAGACTCAATGGACAAAAAAATAGTTTCACTCTGTGTCGTGCTAACACTTTATATAAATATACAGTACAGGCTCTTCCCCCATTATATTCCTAACACTGTGTTCCTCCTCAAATGTTTCTTGTATGGCATGTTTACGATGCTTTTCACCACCTTTCCCTCCACTCTACTGCAAACCTGCTCATGTTCTACATTATCTTTCCCCTTGTATTAAGAACCTACCAATTTTCAACATTATCTTTCTCCTGTAATAAGAACATACTCATTTTCTACATTATCTTTCCCCTTGTATTAAGAACCTACCAATTTTCAACATTATCTTTCTCCTGTAATAAGAACATACTCATTTTCTACATTATCTCTTGAACAGCCCAGACAGAGGTTCCATGCAAAGAGATACAGCCTTTGCTTTTCCACCACACTTTCACTTCGTTATCTTCCTTTCATAAAATATAACATGTTCTGCACGCATCGTAATGAGTGCTATGGAGCCAATTAAAAATATCTCCCAATAGTCTAATTACGTCATCTCCACAGTAAGTAATAGCCGTGGTTGACAGTTCTGTAATAGTTGTCTAGTCTCACTAAAACATTATGTATTTCCTACTAGTCGGGTGAAAAGGGTGGTACCAGTCAAACGGTTGGACCCAACTAGTCATTAAAGGGTTTTTCTTTATTTTTACTATTTTCTACACTGTATACAATTAGTGAGGACTTCAAAACTAGGAAATAACACATATGGACTCATGTAGTGACCCCAAAAAAAGTGTTTAACATATCAAATCAAAATCACCCTTTGTCTTGATGACAGCTTTGCACACTCTTGGCATTCTATCAACCAGCTTCATGAGGAATGCTTTTCCAACCGTCTTGAAGGAGTTCCCAAATATGCTGAGCACTTGCTGTCTGCTTTTCCTTCACTCTGCTGTCCAAATCGTCCCAAACCATCTCATTTGTGTTGAGGTCGGGTGATTGTGGAGACCAGGTCATCTGATGCAGCACCATCACTCTCCTTCTTGGTCAAATAGCCCTTACACAGCCTGGAGGTGTGTTTGGGGTCATTGTCCTGTTGAAAGAATAAGGATAGTTCCACTAAACGCAAACCAGATGAGATGGCGTATCGCTGCAGAATGCTGTGGTAGCCATGCTGGTAAAGTGTGACTTGAATTTTAAATATATCACAGACAGTGTCACCAGCAAAGCACCCCCAAACCATCACACCTCCTCTTCCATGCTTCACGGTGGGAACCACACATGTTTGCGTCTCACACAAGATACGGCAGTTGGAACCAAAAATATCAAATTAGGACTCATCAGAGCAAAGGGCAGATTTCCACAGGTCTAAATGTCCATTGCTCGTGTGTCTTGGCCCAAGCAAGACTTTTGTTCTTATTGGTGTCCTTTAGTGGTGGATTCTTTGCAGCAATGTAACCATGAAGGCCTGGTTTACTCAGTCTCCTCTGAACAGTTGATGTTGAGAGGTGTCTGCTACCTGAACTCTGTGAAACATTTATTTGGGCTGCATTCTGAGGTGCAATTATCTCTAATGGACTTATGTTCTGCAGCATGTTCTTGAAATGTTCCGGATTGACTGACCTTCATCTTTTAAATAAATAATGGACTGTCATTTCTTTGCTTATTTGAGCTGTTCTTGCCATAATATGGACTTAGTCTTTTACCGAATAGGGCTATCTTCTGTATACCACCCCTACGTTGTCACAACACAACTGGTTGGCTCAAATGCATTGAGAAGGAAAAAAATTCCACAAATTAACTTTTAACAAGTCACACCTGTTAATTGAAATACATTCCAGGTGACTACCTCATGAACCAGGTTGAGAGAATGCCAAGAGTGTGCAAAGCTATCATTAAGGCAAAGGGTGGCTACTTTGAAGAATATACAAAATATTTTGATTTGTGAAACGCTTTTTTTGGTTACTACATGATTACATATGTGTTGTTTCATAGCTTTGATGTCTTCACTATTATTTTACAATCTAGAAAATATTAAAAATAAAGAAAAACCCTTGAATGAGTAGGTGTGTCCAAACTTTTGACTGGTACTATTTACAGTCTGGCTGCAAATAGCTTTTTATTTGCTTTAATTTGTACCCGTATCACGTCAGGTTAGTAACCACTATAATAAGAGTTTCTACATCCATATTCAGGCGGCCTAACATAGAGGATATATTTTCCATATTCACATATTGACATACATCCTTTCTATAGTACGTTCTCCTGTGTTTTATCCACTATATCTTTGATGTAACCACATGTCCAGAGTTTCAAGGATGTTCATTCTGAATAACAGTTGACTGTCATAGATTTGGCTAACATTGCATAACGATCATCAGTTAATACATTTTAATTGGTTTACAACTGTGTCCTCTAGCGGCTTGTGAAAGAAACAGGACATGTTTAGGGTACCATTCTCCCTGTAGGGTTGGACGGTAACAGGACATGTTTAGGGTACCATTCTCCCTGCAGGGTTAGACAGTAACAGGACATGTTTAGGGTACCATTCTCCCTGCAGGGTTAGACGGTAACAGGACATGTTTAGGGTACCATTCTCCCTGCAGGGTTAGACGATAACAGGACATGTTTAGGGTACCATTCTCCCTGCAGGGTTAGACGGTAACAGGACATGTTTAGGGTACCATTCTCCCTGCAGGGTTAGACGGTAACAGGACATGTTTAGGGTACCATTCTCCCTGCAGGGTTAGACAGTAACAGGACATGTTTAGGGTACCATTCTCCCTGCAGGGTTAGACAGTAACAGGACATGTTTAGGGTACCATTCTCCCTGCAGGGTTAGACGGTAACAGGACATGTTTAGGGTGCCATTCTCCCTGTAGGGTTAGACGGTAACAGGACATGTTTAGGGTACCATTCTCCCTGCAGGGTTAGACAGTAACAGGACATGTTTAGGGAACCATTCTCCCTGCAGGGTTAGACGGTAACAGGACATGCTTAGTGTACCATTCTCACTGAAGGACTAGATTTTCAAATGTGTCTGCGCTTGGTCGAGACTCTCGCTTGCTTTCAGATGACACTTTGGGTCAGGTATCCATCAGTATAGAAATGCATTAGCGAAGCTACCGGTGGTGAAATTGCACGTGTCATAAGAGTGTCATGTAGAAGGGTCAAGGTCAGGGTCAATTTCATCTCAACCCCGAGTCAATTAAGGAAAATCGTTGAATTTTGATTCATGAATTGAATAAATCTTACTCGTTGAACGTGGTTAACCCACGGCCCACCCAAGTCCCACCCATGAATTGAATATCAATTCCATTTTGCGGAATATTTTTTAATTTCTATGTCATCCTGAAACAGTTACTCGGTTGCAGTTACATTTTCAATACATTTGTCTTTCATCAAATACAGAAGGGACAGAGTAAGCTGACAAAGAAAATACAAAGCACTTTGCTTCCTTCAGACAGTGACTGTGAACACAGATCTGTCTCTTTGCAGTGTGTGAGGTGTGATTCAATTACATTCGAACTGCGTATAGAGCAATGATATTGACACTTAACTGAAACACACAAAATCACACAATATACTTATAGTATATATATATACTGAACAAAAATATAAACGCAACCGTGTGAAGTGATGGTCCCATGTTTCATGAGCTGAAATAAAAGACATCCCTGTTAGTGAGCATTTCTCCTTTACCAACAAAACCATCCACCTGACAGGTGTGGCACATCAAGAAGCTGATTAAACTGCATTATCATTACACAGGTGCACCTTGTGCTGGGGGCAATTAAAGGCCACTCTAAAATGTGCAGTTTTGTCAAAACACAATGCCACAGATATCTCAAGAATTGAGGTAGCATTCAATTGGCATGCTGACTACAGGAATATCCACCAGAGCGGTTGCCAGAAAATGTTATGTTCATTTCTCTACCATAAAACATTGTTTTTAAATAATTTCATGTTAATTTCTCCACCATAAGAATTTGGCAATACATCCAACCGGCCTCACAATCACAGACCACGTGTAACCGCGGCAACCCAGGACATCCACATCTGGCTCTTCACCTGCGGGATCGTCTGAGACCAGCCACCAGGTCAGCTGATGAAAACGTGGGTTTGCACAAACCGAATAATTTTTGCACAAACTGTCAGAAACCGTCCCAGGGAAGCTCATCTTTGTGTTCGTCGTCGTCACCGGTGTCTTGACCTGACTGCAGTTTGGCGGCGTAACCAACTTCAGTGGGCAAAAGCTCACTTTTGATGGCCACTGAGACATTGGAGAAGTTTGCTCTTTGCGGATTAATCTCGGTTTCAACTGTACTGGGCAGATGCAGGACAGGGTTATGGTATGGGAAGGCATAAGCTAGGGACAACGTACATAATTTGATTTTATCGATGGCAATTTGAATGCACAGAGATACCATGATGAGATCCTGAGGCCCATTGTCGTGCCATTCATCTGTCGCCATCACCTCATGTTTCAGCATGATAATGCACGGCAACATGCTCCTGTTGGCCTGCATACTCACCAGACATGTCACCACATTGAGCATGTTAGGGATGCTCTGGATCGACTTGTACAACAGCGTGTTCTAGTTCCCACCAAAATCCATCAAATTCTCACAGCTATTGAAGAGGAGTGGGACAACAATCTACAGGCCACAAATAACAGCCTGATCAGCTCTACGTGAAGGAGATGTGTCGCGCTGCATGAGGCAAATGGTGGTCACACCAGATACTGACTGGTTTTCTTATCCATGTCCTCACCTTTTTTTTTATGGCGCATATCTGCATTCCCAGTCATGTGAAATCCATAGATTGGGGCCTAATTATATTTTTGTTCAGTGTACATCTGATATACATAGATCATGCTCATACAGAGGAACACAGATGGATAGAATGCTCTTATGTCAATTTAAATCACACAAGACAGACAGGGGTAGGGAATGCTTGATACCTGAAAGTTACAACAACACCTAAGGCTCCATATCGACCTAAAGTGGGAATGTCAAACAGTGATCTGATATAGGCCTACAGTGGGAATTTCAAACACATATCTGATATAGGCCTACAGTGGGACTGTCAAACAGATATCTGATATAGGCCTACAGTGGGACTGTCAAAAAGTTATCTGATATAGGCCTAGAGTGGGAATGTCAAACAGTGATCTGATATAGGCCTACAGTGGGAATTTCAAACACATATCTGACATAGGCCTACAGTGGGACTGTCAAACAGTTATCTGATATAGGCCTACAGTGGGAATGACACCAAATAACAATATTCTCAAGTGGCACTCATTATTATATAAGTTCCTTAAAAACTATTTTGACAATTGCACGAATGTAGAACAATAGATATGATATCAATTCAATATTTAAATAGCAGGGGGCATTTGAGTTATTTAGTTATTTGGAATTCCCCATTTGTTTGTTCATCCCTGACAAAGATTTAGAGATTTAGCGATAGAGAGATAGAGATTTCTGTTTTTGTTAAAAATAATATATATAAAAATAAATAAATATAAAAAGGAATTCAGTATAAATGTAAATGTGTCTTTTAGGATGGGGGTGAACGCTTTAGTCCAGTTTCTCTTTGTGCCAAAGGTTTCACGTATGAACCCAAAAAAAAGGAAGATACTGAGTATGCACTGTGTACTGTCTGTCAAATGGAGTGTTATGAAGCTCCCATAAAACATACCGGTCGTCATAGAAACAATGTCACCCGTCAGCTTGACAAAATCCTTTATTTCATCTATGGAATGTTTTCATCGTCAACAACAAATAAACAGGATTCATTTTAGAAGGTCGGGTCATTGTGATGTCATCTTCCGTCGTCATGATCATCTCTGCATGTGGGACGTTTTTTTTTAAATCCCCTTTTCTCACTAGTTTTGCTACGCTACTGTGTTGATTTTTAACAGGTTTTCGGGGTGGATTTGTGTTGTCATTTGGCCGTCATCAACCACTTGTGTTGTTGTAACCATATATCCCTTCTGAACAACTGACAATACGTGACTGACAAAACACAAAAAAAAAATGTTCACTTTCAGACGTGTAAATGAATATGAGGCATGTACACACAAAACTAATATCACAACAATTTTGTGATTTTTTTTAATTGTTTTTTTTTTTAATATTGTACATAACGGTACCTTTTGAGAAGAATTGACAAGGTGGCAACCAACAAGACTGGTTTATATATGTTTATATATTGTCGAGTAAAGGTTTAGTCACCTGAATTCAGTCATGAAAAAAGCTAATCCAAATGTAAATGTGAAGTGATTAGACTACAATCTCTGTTGTAAGGTAAATGGGTACACCTGCATATATTGGTGAGTGTGTGTGTGTGCAGTGTGTGTGCAGCGAGTGTGTGTGCAGCGAGTGTGTGTGTGTGCAGCTAGTGTGTGTGTGTGTGTGTGTGTGCGCATTTTTTTTTGGTGCATGTATGTATACTGGCATGCACCTTGCCAGAATATTTTATGTACACACACGTATCTTGTATAAAATCTATATATGATATACCTGCTATATAATATATATGCTTGTAAATTAGTCATTGGTGGGTGTCGGTTTGGAGGTCGCTTGGAGAGAAAGCTTAAACGCTTGCCAGCAGTATAGTATTGATCAACTCTGTGTTGTCATGCCTTTGTAAAATATCCCATGAAAATGACCTTCCATACATGGTGAAACCATTTATTTTCTTGTCATGGAATTTGACCTGAACCATTAAATATTGAGTCGTCAAAAGTAAGTTCGGACTACGCTTGAGTTTCTTCCTTCTGCACGGAGACAAATCTACCCCGTGTAGAGATAACATGAACCTCTGACACCCAACTATAATATCTTCAAGCTGTTACAAGCTCTATACACGTCTTCTTTCTTTTTGCCATGTGATTCGAATGTATACGAATGTATACAACAATGTGAGGTACAAATGAGAAGATAAATATCTACATATCTTCAGAAATCATAACGTGTTTATAAATCGACAAGACAAGTGTCCCTGGCAATACGTCTCTATACACAGAATCACAGCAACACATGCAATACAAGACAGTACAATACATTACAGTACAGACCAGAGATATGAAACATATCCTTGGTCTATGTTTTCCCTTCCTCTGGGTAGCTTGGAATTCAGAGCTGTTTGTCTTGCTAAAGAGTGGCAAGGAGTGGAATGATAACATACACAGGTCTGGGATCCAGGCTACATCTGTGGGGGCATCATCTCAGAATGAAGAGACATGACTTCCCACCTGGACTGTCTACAGAGCTAACCAACCCTGTTTTGTTACTGTGTTCTCACCTGGACTGTCTACAGAGCTAACCAACCCTGTTTCGTTACTGTGTTCTCACCTGGACTGTCTACAGAGCTAACCAACCCCTGTTTCGTTACTGTGTTCTCACCTGGACTGTCTACAGAGCTAACCAACCCTGTTTCGTTACTGTGTTCTCACCTGGACTGTCTACAGAGCTAACCAACCCTGTTTCGTTACTGTGTTCTCACCTGGACTGTCTACAGAGCTAACCAACCCTGTTTCGTTACTGTGTTCTCACCTGGACTGTCTACAGAGCTAACCAACCCTGTTTTGTTACTGTGTTCTCACCTGGACTGTCTACAGAGCTAACCAACCCTGTTTCGTTACTGTGTTCTCACCTGGACTGTCTACAGAGCTAACCAACCCTGTTTCGGTACTGTGTTCTCACCTGGACTATCTACAGAGCTAACCAACCCTGTTTCGTTACTGTGTTCTCACCTGGACTGTCTACAGAGCTAACCAACCCTGTTTTGTTACTGTGTTCTCACCTGGACTGTCTACAGAGCTAACCAACCCTGTTTCGTTACTGTGTTCTCACCTGGACTGTCTACAGAGCTAACCAACCCTGTTTCGTTACTGTGTTCTCACCTGGACTGTCTACAGAGCTAACCAACCCTGTTTCGTTACTGTGTTCTCACCTGGACTGTCTACAGAGCTAACCAACCCTGTTTCAGTACTGTGTTCTCACCTGGACTGTCTACAGAGCTAACCAACCATGTTGTGTATGAAGCTAATCAAACATGTTGTGTATGAAGCTAACCAAACCTGTTTTGTTGCTGTGTACGAAGCTAACCAACTTCAGTTTTTTTACAGTGTATGAAGCTAATCAACCCAGTTTTGTTCCTGTGTACGAAGCTAACCAACTTCAGTTTTTTTACTGTGTATGAAGCTAATCAACCCAGTTTTGTTACTGTGTATGAAGCTAATCAACCCAGTTTTGTTTCTGTGTACGAAGCTAATCAACCCTTCTTTGTTACTGTGTATGAAGCTAATCAACTCTGCATTGCCTTCATTGATTATGCAGGGCTAATGTGTGTGACAGCTTTAATTTGACATGGACTCACTTTGCTTCAGGAACTCCTCTGCAGTAGTACTACAGTTAAATACCCCTGAGCCAAACACAGTACCTGGGACTGCAGCAGTACTACAGTAACAACTTCTTAGGGATAGGGGGCAGTATTCAGAAGTTTGGATGACGGAGGTTCCCAACGTAAACTGCCTGTTACTCAGGCCCAGAAGCTAGGATATGCATGTACATGGTAGTATTGGATAGAAAACACTCTAAAGTTTCTAAAACTGTTAAAATGATGTCTGTAAGTATAACATAACTGATTTGGCAGGCAAAACCCCGATGACAATCCATCCAGGAAAAAAGTGTTTTGAGGTCATTGGATTTTCCAATGCTTTTCTATGGGGAAGCCAAGTTATTAGGACCCAGACTGCAGTTCCTACAGCTTCCACTAGATGTCAACAGTCTTTAGAAATTGTTCAATGTTTTTTTTTTTTTAAATGAAGAAGTAGTCGTATTCTGTCACTCAGGTGGACTCTAGTCTTTTGGTACGTGTGAACAGGAGCGCGCTCCGTGTTGTTTTTCTCCAGTATTGGAAACAGTTTATTCCGTCTTAAATTTGATTGTTTATTTACATTTCAGGTTACCTGAGGTTGGATTAGAAACATTGTTTGAAATGTTTGGACCAAGTTTACAGGTAACTTATTAGATACTTTGTAGGCATGTTGGAACCGGTGTATTTCTGAATAAAACGCGCCAAATAAAATGACATTTTTGGGACATAAAGAAGGACTTTATCGAACAAAACAACCATTCATTGCGTAACTGAGACCTTTGGGATTGCAAAATGATGAAGATCTTCAAAGGTAAGTGATTTATTTGAATGCTATTTCTGACTTTTGTGATGCATCTGTTTGGTTGGAAAATGTTTTTCATGCTTTTGTTTATGGGGCGCTGTCCTCAGATAATCGCATGGTATACTTTTGCCGTAAAGGCTTTTTGAAATCTGACAAAGCGCCTGGATTAACAAGAAGTTCATCTTTAAGGTCACAGTTGCAAATGGGAACTTGTTCTCAACTGGCCAACTTGGTTTGTGAATGAGGTGTGTGTATGAGTGTGTGTGTGTGTGTGAATGAGGTGTGTGTATAAGGTGTGTGTGTGTGTGTGTGTGTGTGTGTGTGTGTGTGTGTGTGTGTGTGTGTGTGTGTGTGTGTGTGTGTGTGTGTGTGAATGAGGTGTGTGTATGAGGTGTGTGTTTAAGTATAACACTTGTATTTTTTATGAATGTTTATTTGACTATTTCTGTATTTTGAATTTAGTGCTCTGCAATTTCACCGGATGTTGTGGAAGTGTGTCGCTATCGGAACGCCTGCTTCAGAAAGGTTTTAAATACCACTGGGCCAAACACAGTACCTGGAGACACTTTGGCTCAATGCTCTACTACTTTACTACTGTGATATCAATACAAAGGGACAAGAAGAGAGATACATTTTTGTTATATCTCCATCATGTGCTTAGGGAAGGGAACTATGTTTATTAGTAAACGTGCTCTATTCAATGTGTATCGCAGAAGTTCAGTGTGACACCGTGATTGATATTTAAAGGCAATGTTCTCGCGTTGTTGTCATAGTAGAATGTATTATATGATGGTATACATTGTGGACAAGAAAGACACATGTACAATACACGTACAGAATCATAGCATACTGGCATTACAGCATTACAGCAGATGACCAATCCCCAGATGTTCAAATACTTGTTAAAAAGATGACCATACTAGAGATGTCTGCATAGCATTAATTAAAATCACCACAATACTATCACGTACGTACAGTACTTGTTAGCAGCAATATTATACATCGGTTGGTGTCATTTACAAGCCTGCAGTGTACACTGTAGAACACCGCATCCCAAATTGCACCCTATTCCCTGTACAGAGCACAACTGTTGACCAGGGCCAATAAATGATCTGCCAACAAGCTAAAATGGTTCTCATTATAAGCCTACTTATTTCTGAAGGTGTGATGCGGCCTGGGAGAGCATTGGGTGAACATATAGAGATTGTCAAACAGTACACTCATTTCAAATTGTAATTAAACTGGCCATCAGGTACCTTGAGGCTGTTTAGTCAACAGCAGGGCTACTAATTAATAGAAGATGACCTTTGGATTAATATGTGCTGAATTATTCATATTTGTGGGGGGGAAATTGCTTCCAAGACATACCAATGATGTCCAGGAGACACTGCAGTGTAAACAGACGTAGACATTTCAGAAAGGGGGTTCAAAGACTTCCAGAGATTCCAATCAATCACCATCTCCATCATTCCAATCCAACAGCTCCCCACCAATCACCATCTCCATCATTCCAATCCCACAGCTCCCCACCAATCACCATCTCCATCATTCCAATCCAACAGCTCCCCACCAATCACCATCTCCATCATTCCAATGACACAGCTCCCACCAATCACCATCTCCATCATTCCAATCCCACAGCTCCCCACCAATCACCATCTCCATCATTCCAATTCCACAGCTCCCCACCAATCATCTTCATTCCAGTCCAACAGCTCCCCACCAATCACCATCTCCATTATTCCAATGACACAGCTCCCACCAATCACCATCTCCATCATTCCAAACCCACAGCTCCCCACCAATCACCATCTCCATCATTCCAATTCCACAGTTCCCAACCAATCATCTTCATTCCAGTCCAACAGCTCCCCACCAATCACCATCTCCATCATTCCAATGACACAGCTCCCACCAATCACCATCTCCATCATTCCAATACCACAGCTCCCCACCAATCACCATCTCCATCATTCCAATCCCACTGCTCCCCACCAATCACTATCTCCATCATTTCAATGACACAGCTCCCACCAATCACCATCTCCATTATTCCAATCCCACAGCTCCCCACCAATCACCATCTCCATCATTCCAATCAATCATTCCACAACAATCACCATCTCCATCATTCTAATATATCAGCTCCCCACCAATCACCATCTTCATCATTCCAATCCCACAGCTCCCCACCAATCGCCATCTCCATCATTCCAATCCCACAGCTCCCACCAATCACCATCTTCATCACTCAAATCCCACAGCTCCCCACCAATCACCATCTCCATCATTCCAATGACACAGCTCCCCACCAATAACCATCTTCATCATTCCAATCCAACAGCTCCCCACCAATCACCATCTCCATCATTCCAATGACACAGCTCCCCAGCAATCACCATCTTCATCACTCAAATCCCACAGCTCCCCACCAATCACCATCTCCATCATTCCATTCCCACAGCTCCCCACCAATCATCTTCATTACTGTCCCACAGCTCCCCACCAATCACCATCTCCATCATTCCATTCCCACAGCTCCCCACCAATCATCTTCATTCCAGTCCCACAGCTCCCCACCAATCACCATCTCCCTCATTCCATTCCCACAGCTCCCCACCAATCACCATCTCCATCATTCCAGTCCCACAGCTCCCCACCAATCATCTTCATTCCAGTCCCACAGCTCCCCACCAATCACCATCTCCACCATTCCAATGCCACAGCTCCCCACCAATCACCATCTCCATCATACAAGTCACACAGCTCACCAATAATCACCATCTCCATCATTCCAATCCTACAGCTCCCCACCAATCACCATCTCCATCATTCCAGTCCCACAGCTCCCCACCAATCACCATCTCCATCATTCCATTCCCACAGCTCCCCACCAATTATCTTCATTCCAGTCCCACAGCTCCCCACCAATCACCATCTCCATCATTCCAATCCCACAGCTCCCCACCAATCAACCTTCGCCATCATTCCAATCCCACAGCTCCCCACCAATCACCATCTCCATCATTCCAATCCCACAGCTCCCAACCAATCACCATCTCCATCATTCCAATCCCACAGTTCCACACCAATCACCATCTCCATCATTCCATTCCCACAGCTCCCCACCAATCATCTTCATTCCAGTCCCACAGCTCCCCACCAATCACCGTCTCCCTCATTCCATTCCCACAGCTCCCCATCAATCATCATTATTCCAGTTCCACAGCTCCCACCAATCACCATCTCCACCATTACAATCCCAAGGCTCCCCACCAATCAACATCTCCATCATTCCAATCCCACAGCTCCCCACCAATCACCATTTCCATCATTCCATTCCCACAGCTCCACACCAATCATCTTCATTCCAATCCCACAGCTCCCCACCAATCACCATCTCCATCATTCCAATCCCACAGCACCCCACCAATCACCATCTCCCTCATTCCATTCCCACAGCTCCCCACCAATCACCATCTCCATCATTCCAGTCCCACAGCTCCCCACCAATCATCTTCATTCCAATCCCACAGCTCCCCAATAATCACCATCTCCATCATTCCAATCCTACAGCTCCCCACCAATTACCATCTCCATCATTCCAGTCCCACAGCTCCCCACCAATCACCATCTCCATCATTCCAGTCCCACAGCTCCCCACCAATCATCTTCATTCCAGTCCCACAGCTCTCCACCAATCACCATCTCCATCATTCCAATCCCACAGCTCCCCACCAATCACCATCGCCATAATTCCAATCTCACAGCTCCCCACCAATCACCATCTCCATCATTCCAATCCCACAGCTCCCCACCAATCACCATCGCCATCATTCCAATCCCACAGCTCCCCACCAATCACCATCTCCATCATTCCAATCCCACAGCTCCCCACCAATCACCATCTCCATCATTCCAATCCCACAGCTCCCCACCAATCACCATCTCCATCATTCCATTCCCACAGCTCCCCACCAATCATCTTCATTCCAATCCCACAGCTCCCCACCAATCACCATCTCCATCATTCCAATCCCACAGCTCCCCATCAATCACCATCTCCATCATTCCAATCCCACAGCTCCCCACCAATCACCATCTCCATCATTCCAATCCCACAGCTCCCCACCAATCACCATCTCCATCATTCCATTCCCACAGCTCCCCACCAATCATCTTCATTCCAGTCCCACAGCTCCCCACCAATCAACATCTCCATCATTCCAATCCCACAGCTCCCCTCCAATCACCATCTCCATCATTCCAATCCCACAGCTCCCAACCAATCACCATCTCCATCATTCCAATCCCACAGCTCCCCACCAATCACCATCTCCATCATTCCATTCCCACAGCTCCCCACCAATCATCTTCATTCCAATCCCACAGCTCCCCACCAATCACCATCTCCGTCATTCCATTCCCACAGCTCCCCACCAATCATCTTCATTCCAATCCCACAGCTCCCCACCAATCACCATCTCCATCATTCCAATCCCACAGCTCCCCACCAATCACCATCTCCATCATTCCAATCCCACAGCTCCCCACCAATCACCATCTCCATCATTCCATTCCCACAGCTCCCCACCAATCATCTTCATTCCAGTCCCACAGCTCCCCACCAATCATCTTCTTTCCAGTCCCACAGCTCCCCACCAAGCACCATCTCCATCATTCCATTCCCACAGCTCCCCATCAATCATCTTCATTCCAGTTCCACAGCTACCACCAATGACCATCTCCACCATTCCAATCCCACAGCTCCCCACCAATCACCATCTCCATCATTCCAATCGCACAGCTCCCCACCAATCACCATCTCCATCATTCCAATCTCACAGCTCCCCACCAATCACCATTTCCATCATTCCATTCCCACAGCTCCCCACCAATCATCTTCATTCCAATCCCACAGCTCCCCACCAATCACCATCTCCATCATTCCAATCTCACAGCTCCCCACCAATCACCATTTCCATCATTCCATTCCCACAGCTCCCCACCAATCATCTTCATTCCAATCCCACAGCTCCCCACCAATCACCATCTCCATCATTCCAATCCCACAGCTCCCCATCAATCACCATCTCCATCATTCCAATCCCACAGCTCCCGACCAATCACCATCTCCATCATTCCAATCCCACAGCTCCCCACCAATCACCATCTCCATCATTCCAATCCCACAGCTCCCCACCAATCACCATCTCCATCATTCCAGTCCCACAGCTCCCCACCAATCATCTTCATTCCAGTCCCACAGCTCCCCACCAATCACCATCTCCATCATTCCAATCCCACAGCTCCCCACCAATCACCATCTCCATCATTCCAATCCCACAGCTCCCCATCAATCACCATCTCCATCATTCCAATCCCACAGCTCCCCACCAATCACCATCTCCATCATTCCAATCCCACAGCTCCCCACCAATCACCATCTCCATCATTCCATTCCCAAAGCTCCCCACCAATCATCTTCATTCCAGTCCCACAGCTCCCCACCAATCAACATCTCCATCATTCCAATCCCACAGCTCCCCTCCAATCACCATCTCCATCATTCCAATCCCACAGCTCCCAACCAATCACCATCTCCATCATTCCAATCCCACAGCTCCCCACCAATCACCATCTCCATCATTCCATTCCCACAGCTCCCCACCAATCATCTTCATTCCAATCCCACAGCTCCCCACCAATCACCATCTCCGTCATTCCATTCCCACAGCTCCCCACCAATCATCTTCATTCCAATCCCACAGCTCCCCACCAATCACCATCTCCATCATTCCAATCCCACAGCTCCCCACCAATCACCATCTCCATCATTCCAATCCCACAGCTCCCCACCAATCACCATCTCCATCATTCCATTCCCACAGCTCCCCACCAATCATCTTCATTCCAGTCCCACAGCTCCCCACCAATCATCTTCTTTCCAGTCCCACAGCTCCCCACCAAGCACCATCTCCATCATTCCATTCCCACAGCTCCCCATCAATCATCTTCATTCCAGTTCCACAGCTACCACCAATGACCATCTCCACCATTCCAATCCCACAGCTCCCCACCAATCACCATCTCCATCATTCCAATCGCACAGCTCCCCACCAATCACCATCTCCATCATTCCAATCTCACAGCTCCCCACCAATCACCATTTCCATCATTCCATTCCCACAGCTCCCCACCAATCATCTTCATTCCAATCCCACAGCTCCCCACCAATCACCATCTCCATCATTCCAATCTCACAGCTCCCCACCAATCACCATTTCCATCATTCCATTCCCACAGCTCCCCACCAATCATCTTCATTCCAATCCCACAGCTCCCCACCAATCACCATCTCCATCATTCCAATCCCACAGCTCCCCATCAATCACCATCTCCATCATTCCAATCCCACAGCTCCCCACCAATCACCATCTCCATCATTCCAATCCCACAGCTCCCCACCAATCACCATCTCCATCATTCCAATCCCACAGCTCCCCACCAATCACCATCTCCATCATTCCAGTCCCACAGCTCCCCACCAATCATCTTCATTCCAGTCCCACAGCTCCCCACCAATCATCATCTCCATCAATCCAATTCCACCGAAAAATGGCAGCATATGCAAAGTAATAAAGGCCTGAAGTGGGAGATAATTTAAGATTGTACCATTAATGAATTAATGAGAAAGAGAATATGAATCAGAGGAAATCAAACAACCATATTATGTCCAAATGGCTCCCTATGCCCTATATTGTGTCCCAAATGACCCCCTACTCCCTATATAGTGTCTCAAATGCCCCCCTACTCCCTATATAGTGTCTCAAATGGCCCCCTATTCCCTAAATAGTGCCCTGGTCCTTTGTCAGAGGTAGTGCACTTTATAGGGAATATGGTGCCATTTGAGACGTAGTCCTATAGTTTAAGTATGTCACGGATTTCCCCGGTACTGCTGCTCATTCTGTTTACCAGTTCCGGAGGTCTAAGTCACAGGCTTTCTAGGATTCACTGAACGGGATTCATTATCATCAATCCCAGACTGACTTGTCTGATTACACACACCTGGTTCCCATTTCCCCTGATCAGTATGTTATACTGTATATGAGCCCTCTGTTCCCTCTGTCTTTGTCAGTTATTGTCCACATGTCCGTTGGTCTTGTGAGTACCTATGCATTGGTGCAGCTGTTATGCTGTGTGCTATATATATATTGTGTATTACGGGTATCGTCCCGTGTCGTTCAACGGGGTTTACCCTTGTTCTTTTGTTTGGGTACAGCCCAGTGTTTTTGTATATGTGTTTGTTTTATGTGCATTAAAAAACACTGTTGTGTATTCCTGCGCCTGTCTCCAAAATCCTTTATACCTGCGTGAAAATTTAAAGGAATGCAAACCATCCTCGCTCAAATAGGATTATAGAGCCCACATCTTCATCACCTCAATACACTGGTGTCTGCTAGTCTGTCAGGCAACACATCTTCATCACCTCAATACACTGGTGTCTGCTAGTCTGTCAGGCAACACATCTTCATCACCTCAATACACTGGTGTCTGCTAGTCTGTCAGGCAACACATCTTCATCACCTCAATACACTGGTGTCTGCTAGTCTGTCAGGCAACACATCTTCATCACCTCAATACACTGGTGTCTGCTAGTCTGTCAGGCAACACATCTTCATCACCTCAATACACTGGTGTCTGCTAGTCTGTCAGGCAACACATCTTCATCACCTCAATTCACTGGTGTCTGCTAGTCTGTCAGGCAACACATCTTCATCACCTCAATACACTGGTGTCTGCTAGTCTGTCTGGCAACACATCTTCATCACATCAATACACTGGTGTCTGCTAGTCTGTCAGGCAACACATCTTCATCACCTCAATACACTGGTGTCTGCTAGTCTGTCAGGCAACACATCTTCATCACCTCAGTACACTGGAGTCTGCTAGTCTGTTAGGCAACACATCTTCATCACATCAATACACTGGTGTCTGCTAGTCTGTCTGGCAACACATCTTCATCACCTCAATACACTGGTGTCTGCTAGTCTGTCAGGCAACACATCTTCATCACCTCAATACACTGGTGTCTGCTAGTCTGTCAGGCAACACATCTTCATCACCTCAATACACTGGTGTCTGCTAGTCTGTCAGGCAACACATTTTCATCACCTCAATACACTGGTGTCTGCTAGTCTGTCAGGCAACACATCTTCATCACCTCAATACACTGGTGTCTGCTAGTCTGTCAGGCAACACATCTTCATCACCTCAATACACTGGTGTCTGCTAGTCTGTCAGGCAACACATCTTCATCACCTCAATACACTGGTGTCTGCTAGTCTGTCAGGCAACACATCTTCATCACCTCAATACACTGGTGTCTGCTAGTCTGTCAGGCAACACATCTTCATCACCTCAATTCACTGGTGTCTGCTAGTCTGTCAGGCAACACATCTTCATCACCTCAATACACTGGTGTCTGCTAGTCTGTCTGGCAACACATCTTCATCACATCAATACACTGGTGTCTGCTAGTCTGTCAGGCAACACATCTTCATCACCTCAATACACTGGTGTCTGCTAGTCTGTCAGGCAACACATCTTCATCACCTCAGTACACTGGAGTCTGCTAGTCTGTTAGGCAACACATCTTCATCACATCAATACACTGGTGTCTGCTAGTCTGTCTGGCAACACATCTTCATCACCTCAATACACTGGTGTCTGCTAGTCTGTCAGGAAACACATCTTCATCACCTCAATACACTGGTGTCTGCTAGTCTGTCAGGCAACACATCTTCATCACCTCAATACACTGGTGTCTGCTAGTCTGTCAGGCAACACATCTTCATCACCTCAGTACACTGGAGTCTGCTAGTCTGTTAGGCAACACATCTTCATCACATCAATACACTGGTGTCTGCTAGTCTGTCAGGCAACACATTATGGAGGCAACACTTCTTCATCACTTCAATACACTGGATCATGCTAGTCTGTCAGGCAACACATTACGGAACCAACACATCTTCATCATTAGACTGTCAGGCAACACATTACAGAAGCAACACATTTTCGTCACCTCAATACACTGCAGTATGTTAGTCTGTCCGACAACGCATTGTGGAAAAAACACTTCTTCATCATCTCAATGAGCATGATTCTGCTAGCCTGTCAGGCAACATATTATGGAGCAACACGTTTTTATCACCTCAACACACTGAAGTCTGCTAGCCGGTCAGGTAACACATTACGGAAGCTACACATTTCATCAACTCAATGCAGTACACTGCAGTATGTTAGACTTTCAGGCAACACATTACAGAAGCAACACATCTTCATCACCTCAGTACACTGCAGTCTGTTAGCCTGTCAGGCAATGCGTTATGTTAGTGGTACTTCATTATCATATGAGAAAATAAGATCATTACTGATTGAACTGGAATGAAAGGTTTCTTAACAATCACATGGTACGTTCTGCTTTCGTGGAAAATGACATGTATTCAACTGTGAAATATGTAAGCAGTGTGATAGGGTTAGGTGATAGCACTGAAATCCCCCTGCAGCAGTTGTTTGTCTTCTGTTTTAAATAAAAGACATGTTCAGAGGGCAGAGGGCAGAGGGCAGAGGGCAGTATGGACAGAGGGCAGAGGGCAGTATGGACAGAGGGCAGAGGGCAGAGGGCAGTATGGACAGAGGGCAGAGGGCAGAGGGCAGTATGGACAGAGGGCAGAGGGCAGAGGGCAGTATGGGCAGAGGGCAGAGGGCAGAGGGCAGTATGGACAGAGGGCAGAGGGCAGAGGGCAGTATGGGCAGAGGGCAGAGGGCAGAGGGCAGAGGGCAGAGGGCAGAGGGCAGTATGGGCAGAGGGCAGAGGGCAGTATGGGCAGAGGGCAGTATAGGCAGAGGGCAGTATGGGCAGAGGGCAGAGGGCAGAGGGCAGTATGGACAGAGGGCAGAGGGCAGAGGGCAGTATGGGCAGAGGGCAGAGGGCAGAGGGCAGTATGGGCAGGGGGCAGAGGGCAGAGGGCAGTATGGGCAGAGGGCAGAGGGCAGAGGGCAGTATGGGCAGAGAGCAGAGGGCAGAGGGCAGTATGGGCAGGGGGCAGAGGGCAGAGGGCAGTATGGGCAGAGGGCAGAGGGCAGAGGGCAGTATGGGCAGAGGGCAGAGGGTAGTATGGGCAGAGGGCAGAGGGCAGAGGGCAGTATGGGCAGGGGGCAGAGGGCAGAGGGCAGTATGGGCAGAGGGCAGAGGGCAGAGGGCAGTATGGGCAGAGGGCAGTATGGGCAGAGGGCAGTATGGGCAGAGGGCAGTATGGGCAGAGGGCAGAGGGCAGTATGGGCAGAGAGCAGTATGGACAGAGGGCAGAGGGCAGTATGGGCAGTATGGGCAGTATGGGCAGAGTGCAGAGGGCAGTATGGGCAGTATGGGCAGAGGGCAGAGGGCAATATGGGCAGTGAGGGCAGAGGGTAGAGGGCAGTATGGGCAGAGGGCAGTAAGGGCAGAGGGCAGTATGGGCAGAGGGCAGTATGAGCAGAGGGCAGAGGGCAGTATGGGCAGAGGGCAGTATGGGCAGAGGGCAGAATGGACAGAGGGCAGTATGGGCAGAGGGCAGTATGGGCAGTATGGGCAGAGGGCAGTATGGTCAGAGGGCAGTATAAGCAGAGGGCAGTATGGGCAGTATGGGCAGAGGGCAGAGGGCAGTATGGGCAGAGGGCAGAGGGCAGTATGGGCAGAGAGCAGTATGGGCAGAGGGCAGTATGGGCAGAGGCCAGTATGGGCAGAGGGCAGAGGGCAGAGGGCAGTATGGGTAGAGGGCAGTATGGGCAGAGGGCAGAGGGCAGTATGGGCAGAGGGCAGAGGGCAGAGGGCAGTATGGGCAGAGGGCAGTATGGGCAGTATGGGCAGAGGGCAGTATGGGCAGAGGGCAGAGGGCAGTATGGGCAGAGGGCAGAGGGCAGAGGGCAGTATGGGCAGAGGGCAGTATGGGCAGAGGGCAGAGGGCAGAGGGCAGAGTGCAGTATGCCTGACATCCACGTTTAAGTACAACATAAATGTACATCTCTAGCAGTGTGCAGGTAAGCATGTCTTGGAACATAGCGGCTGTTTCGTACACTATAACTTCGTACACTATGTACGGAACAGATTGCCTCCCATACATCTAGCTTACTAGATATTATTTTACTGTGGTTTGTCTGGTTCGTCACATGGTAGAATTTGGTATGTTACCTTTTTCTCGTCGTTAATATCATTTCATTTTTATTTATTTATTTTGTATTTTTTGGCTGACAGTCAAGCCTAGCGCAAAGCAAGGCTAGCTATTTAAATCGTTGTTGATCACAAACTTGCACAGCTAAGCTACACAAAAAACATGTATCCAACCATAACAGTGTTATGTTTACCAGTAGCATACCACGGCTGGCTTGCTTCTGAAGCTAAGCAGGATTGGTCCTGGTCAGTCCCTGGATGGGAGACCAGATGCTGCTGGAAGTGGTGTTGGAGGGCCAGTAGCAGGCACTATTTCCTCTGGTCTAAAAAATGCCCCAGGGCAGTGATTGGGTGACACTGCCCTGTGCTGTCTTTCGGATGGGACGTTAAATGTGTGTCCTGACTCTCTGAGGTCATTAAAGATCCCATGGCACTTATCGTAAGAGTAGGGGTGTTAACCCCGGTGTCCTGGCTAAATTCCCAAATCCGTCCCTCAAACCATCACGGTCACCTAATAATCCCCAGTTTACAATTGGCTCATTCATCCCCCCTCCTCTCTCCTGTAACTATTCCACAGGTCGTTGCTGTAAATGAGAATGTGTTCTCAGTCAACTGACCTGGTAAAAATAACGGATAAATAAAAGTTTCAAATGGACCAGAACAAGGTGTGATATGACAATAACTACCAGTGCTGTGTGTTGATCATTTATGTATCCACACCTCCTCCTTTTGAAAATAATGGCACAAATTTGGTCTTTGACTCATTTCCCTATTAATTTCAGTTGCTGGGCGAGTCTAGAAAACAGTCAGAACGTACTTTCAATAGTGTACTTGTCGAACAATGGCAAAACCAAAATAGGAGGGAAAGACAAAGAGAGAAACAAGAAGAAAATCAATTGCAATTACGTGGTCAGATAATAGGCATCAAGGTGTTGTTCTGGGACACCCAAAAGAGAGGTGACAGAAAACCAATTCACACACTGCAAACATTTCAATGTTACTCGCCAGGCACATTTCACATGGATTTAATGTCACAGAGAGAAGGAAAATAAATGTTTTTGTGTGTCTCTTCTTCTGGCTGTGATTCATTACATGGCGTCTTGTTGTTTTTTGTTATGATAGATGCTTGCATATTCTCCCCAGTTTGAACTTGATTAGTCTTGTTTTTGTTTATTGTTTTTATCACAAATAAACAAAAAGAAACACCGTTCAGACAAAACCTTTTCTCAGAGCGATGTTAGACCCATCACCCCCCTTCCCTACAGTCTCAAAGGGGTCACCTTAAGACCCCCCCCTCCCCCTTCAGACTCATCGCCCCTCCCCCTTCAGACACATCACCCCTACCCCTTCAGACCCATCACCCCTCCCCCTTCAGACCCATCACCCCTCCCCTTCAAACACATCAACCCTCCCCCTACAGACCATCACCCCTCCCCCTTCAGACCCACCCCCCTCCCCCTACAGAATCATAACCCCTCCCCCTTCAAACACATCAACCCTCCCCCTACAGACCCATCACCCCTCCCCCTTCAGACTCATAACCCCTCCCCCTTCAGACCCACCCCCCTCCCCCTACAGAATCATAACCCCTCCCCCTTCAGACCCATCACCCCTCCCCCTTCAGACCCATCACCCCTCCCCCTTCAAACACATCACCCCTCCCCCTACAGATCCATCACCCCTCCCCCTTCAGACTCATAACCCCTCCCCCTTCAGACCCACCCCCCTCCCCCTACAGACTCATAACCCCTCCCCCTTCAGACCCATCACCCCTCCCACTTCAGACCCACCCCCCTCCCCCTACAGACCCACCCCCCTCCCCCTACAGACCCATCACCCCTCCCCCTTCAGACTCATAACCCCTCCCCCTTCAGACCCACCCCCCTCCCCCTACATACTCATAACCCCTCCCCCTTCAGACCCATCACCCCTCCCCCTTCAGACCCATCACCCCTCCCCCTTCAGACACATCACCCCTCCTCCTACAGACCCATCACCCCTCCCCCTTCAGACCCATCACCCCTCCCCCTTCAGACCCATTACCCCTCCCCCTTCAGACCCATCACCCCTCCCCCTACAGACCCATCCCCCCTCCCCCTTCAGACCCATCACCCCTCCCCCTACAGACCCATCCCCCCTCCCCCTTCAGACCCATCACCCCTCCCCCTACATACCCATCCCCCCTCTCCTTCAGACCCATAACCCCTCCCCCTACAGACCCATCACCCCCCTCCCCCTAGTCTCAAAGGGGTCACCTTCAGATCCATCACCCCCCTCCCCCTAGTCTCAAAGGGAACACCTTGAGATCAATCACCCCCCTCCCCCTAGTCTCTAAGGGGTCACCTTCAGATCCATCACCCCCCTCCCCCTACAGTCTCAAAGGGGTCACCTTCAGTGGCTGCCTCCCAATATCCTGTCTCACATCAAGATGACTGCCATCCCCATCTCATGATTAAAATAATCATGACTTACAGCCCTATCTCTTATCTCATATAAAGATGACTGCCATCCCCATCTCCTGATTAACAAAAAGATGACTGCCTCCCCATCTCCTGATTAACATAATGATGACTGCCAGCCCCTCCTCCTGATTAACATAATGATGACTGCCTCACAATCTCCTGATTAACATAATGATGACTGCCTACCCATCTCCTGATTAACATAATGATGACTGCCTCCCCATCTCCTGATTAAAATAATGATGACTGCCTCCCCATCTCCTGATTAACATAATGATGACTGCCTCCCAATCTCCTGATTAACATAATGATGACTGCCAGCCCCTCCTCCTGATTAACATAATGATGACTGCCTCACAATCTCCTGATTAACATAATGATGACTGCCTCCCAATCTCCTGATTAACATAATGATGACTGCCTCCCCCATCTCCTGATTAACATAATGATGACTGCCTCACAATCTCCTGATTAACATAATGATGACTGCCTCCCAATCTCCTGATTAACATAATGATGACTGCCTCCCAATCTCCTGATTAAAATAATGATGACTGCCTCCCCCATCTCCTGATTAACATAATGATGACTGCCTCACAATCTCCTGATTAACATAATGATGACTGCCTACCCATCTCCTGATTAACATAATGATGACTGCCTCCCCATCTCCCCTGATTAACATAATGATGACTGCCTCACAACCTCCTGATTAACATAATGATGACTGCCTCACAATCTCCTGATTAACATAATGATGACTGCCTCCCAATCTCCTGATTAACATAATAATGACTGCCATCCCTATCTCCTAATTAACGTAAAGATGACTGCATCACAAACCAGCCAGTGCGTAGGATATGCACACCTTATTCTGCATATAAAAAAGTTGAATCTCTTTATGAAAGTTTCAATGTGGAGCATACTTAGTATTGACCCCATGGCCACCATGTACAATATGTTAATGAATATTCATCAGGTATTGTGTAGGGGTGACTGTCATTATGTGGTTGAACTTTTTTGACTCTACTTCTTGAACTGTGTTAACTTTTCTTCCTTCTTTACTGAACGTCAAGAACTTCCAGACTGAATGCATTGACAGACTGAATGCAATGAGACTGAATACAATGAGAGACTGAATACAATGAGAGACTGAATGCAATGAGAGAATGAATGCAATGATAGACTGAATGCGATGAGAGACTGAATGCAATGGGAGACTGAATGCAATGAGAGACTGAATGCATTGACAGGCTGAATGCAATGAGAGAATGAATGCAATGGGAGACTGAATGCAATGAGAGACTGAATGCAATGGCAGACTGAATGCAATGGCAGACTGCATTTAATTAGAGAATTAATGCAATGAGAGACTGAATGCATTGAGAGACTGAATGCATTGACAGACTGAATGCAATGAGAGAATGAATGCAATGACAGACTGAATGCAATGAGAGAGTGAATGCAATGAGAGATTGAATTTAATGAGATACTGAATGCAATGAGAGAGTGAATGCAATGAGAGAATTAAAGTAATGAGAGAGTGAAGGCAATGAGAATGAACGCAATGAGAGAATGAATGCATTGTTGTATTCAGCAGTCGGCTCACATCTTTGTGTAGAAAGTAACACGCCTTTGTGTAGAAAGTTATGTATAGAACCAAGGCAGCAGTGTTTCTGCTGTAGCTAACATTCTTCAACAGTCAGTTCACATCCTCTGACTGTTCTCCTATTCTCTAAAGAGCAACCCTAATCCGCGTTGAGACCCCGGTACGTATTAACAACGTAACACTCACCCCCTCCATTAATTATTTGGCGGGAGTAGGATCTCCTGTGTCCATGGCTTTGAAATAGGATGAGCCTCCCTTGTTTGAGTCCCAAATGGCAACCTATTCCTTATATCAGTGCACTACTACCAGAGCAGCCTTGGTTAAAAAGTAGTGCACTATAAAGGGAATAGGGTGCCATTTGTGAACATAGCCTCGCCCCTCACCTTTTAAGAGGAACTTGCCAATACAGTGTCCATGTCAGGACACACTCAGCCTCAAGCCTCACACACCAGACAGGCCTTGTCACCATGCCACTAAGGACTGGGTTCCCAGACCCAAATTAAGACAACTCCTACTACGGCTAATCATGCAATACTGAATGGAGAATATCCATTAACCCCTCTAGAGCCTAATTAGTATAATAATCTAATTAGTATAGTAATAAAAATCCTCGTAAAAAATATGTCAGTTTAAGCTAGAGATATCGTCTTGGGACTCGTCTGAAGTTGATGCAGCCGATCTGCCGACGTCTGTCTGTAGTGTCCGAACAGTTTTGGATAAGCCTTTGTGGGAAGGTGAGACTCTCAGGAACACATGTATGTCAATTGTTTCGCTTAAGGATTTCTACAGGCCTCTTCTGAATGTCCCCCAGTACCAGTAATAAAAAAAGAAATGAATGGAAGTACAATACATATATATACTGTACAGATGGAGACTGTTTAGTGCCAGAAATATGGGGTTAAATATCTGTAAAAAAATAAATAAAAAAATAATGATGTTTCCGGAACTTTCTTATACCTCTCAGATACAGGACAGACACTTCAGAACAAACTTCCTTTAGATTTGGTTTTGGGACTATCTGTTGTTCTATGTAGTGAATCTGTTATTAAATGTGTTTTTTTGGGGGGGGGGACTAATAGCAGTTTAGCCAAATAACGTCAAAAATGTGTTTTCGCAATTCTTGGGATACCTCAAAGGGTCTTAAAATTCTAAATGAAATAGCAAGGTGATCCTTGGTATGAACTTCTTTTAAAAAAATCCATATAGCTTAGTAGCATCCCCCGATCCCCTTCCCCGGGGCTTAGACAGGGCTTAGACTGTAATGGGTTAAAAGTATCCTTTGAGTCTAGTATACGAGAAGTAATGTTTGTCTTGGAAACCAGCCTTAAATGTTATATCTGTCCATTTGACCTGACTAATATAGCAGCAAGTAGCACAGATGTGTAAAATGGAGACATGATTGCTGGGGCGTCAGCGCGAGTCTGACATTGGAGAGTGGGGTGGGTTTGGGGTGGGACACATTGTGCTAGGTGGTCTGAAGATACAGACACATCTCCACATACAAATGGGCATATTTACAAGGCTATGAGGGCCCTTGCAGGAATCCTTACTCTGGTACAGTCCAATTAGTTCTTAGTGCCATTCATGCTGTGCTGAGTAATTCACGTGGATATATTCAATTAAACAACCATTTTGTACTCTTTCTCTGCTACTGTATGATTCATTTAGTTTAATTGTTCTACCTTCCGCTATGTCAGGTTGCTTCTACTGCTGCTCTACTTATCATATGGTTTGTAACTTAACTAAATATTTCAACTTATTGTATAGTTATTATACTGTAATAATAACCAGCAACACAGATCATCATGGCCGCCTCTCTCCTGCAGTTATTATACTGTAATAATAACCAGCAACACATATCATCATGGCCGCCTCTCTCCTGCAGTTATTATACTGTAATAATAACTAGCAACACAGATCATCATGGCCGCCTCTCTCCTGCAGTTATTATACTGTAATAATAACTAGCAACACAGATCATCATGGCCACCTCTCTCCTGCAGTTATTATACTGTAATAATAACCATCAGCACAGATCATCATGGCCGCCTCTCTCCTGCAGTTATTATACTGTAATAATAACCAACAACACAGATCATCATGACCGCCTCTCTCCTGCAGTTATTATACTGTAATAATAACCATCAGCACAGATCATCATGGCGGCCTCTCTCCTGTAGTTATTATACTGTAATAATAACCATCAGCACAGATCATCATGGCCGCCTCTCTCCTGTAGTTATTATACTGTAATAATAACCATCAGCACAGATCATCATGGCCGCCTCTCTCCTGCAGTTATTATACTGTAATAATTAATAATAACCAGCAGCACAAATCATCATGGCCGCCTCTCTCCTGTAGTTATTATACTGTAATAATTAATAATAACCAGCAGCACAAATCATCATGGCCGCCTCTCTCCTGTAGTTATTATACTGTAATAATAACCAGCAAAACTGATCATCATGGCTGCCTCTCTCCTACATGAAATGAATACACGCAATACACCTTATAGACTTAAGATGCTATCCTTTCATCAGAGATCATTCAGATTGATTCACACTGTGACAGATCATCAGTCTGTGAACTCTATATGAGTACTTGGCAGAGACACTTCTCACTCTCTGACCTGTTGGTTTGTGGCTTGTCACTCTCCTGACATAATCATGACAGCACCAAACAAAGTCTCAGCACGTGGAACACACCTTCATGTCCCATAGTCACTGTGATGAAGTTAAAAAGCTAAGCCCGAAAGCAGTCGCATTTACCAGCTAGTTTGCCAGGGGTTGCGTGTGCGGGCAGTTGCCAATAACATCACTTACAGTTATTTGTCCTCTCTTCTTTTCTCCTCCGATTGGTAACTTGCTGACCCTGTGATGAAGACTAAGACAGTGAAATGTGCATCTAATTCGGTAGCTGACAAGTATTCTTGGTTTCAAAACATTCACTATCAGTGTTTCTATCCCAGCCAGAAGTACCCAGCGTTAGCAAGTTAGATCAAACATATAGATTCAGTGGTTGTAAAGATGGGGAGAGATCTGTCTGTAATGAAGAGATGGGGAGAGATCTGTCTGTAATAAAGAGATGGGGAGAGGTCTGTCTGTAATAAAGAGATGGGGAGAGATCTGTCTGTAATGAAGAGATGGGGAGAGGTCTGTCTGTAATAAAGAGATGGGGAGAGGTCTGTCTGTAATAAAGAGATGGGGAGAGGTCTGTCTGTAATAAAGAGATGGGGAGAGATCTGTCTGTAATGAAGAGATGGGGAGAGGTCTGTCTGTAATAAAGAGATGGGGAGAGATCTGTCTGTAATGAAGAGATGGGGAGAGGTCTGTCTGTAATAAAGAGATGGGGAGAGGTCTGTCTGTAATAAAGAGATGCTCTGCTTTTTTCTGACACCACACACCAAAAAAGCAAGTCCTGCAGGCTCTAGTTTTGTCTAATATTGATTATTGTCCAGTCATGTGCTGCCAGGAAAGACCTAGTTAAAGCTGCAGCTGGCCCAGAACAGAGCAGCACGTCTTGCTTTAATTGTGATCAGAGGGCTGATATAAATACTATGCTGCCAGTCTCTCTTGGCTAAGAGTTGAGGAGAGACTGACTGCATCACTTCTTCTTTTTATAGGAAACATTAATGTGTTGAAAGTCCCAAATTGTTTTGCAAAGTCAACTTACACACGACTCTGACACACACACTTCTCCCACCAGACATGCCATCAGGGGTCTTTTCACAGTCCCCAAATCCAGAACAAATTCAAGAAAACATACTGTATTATATAGAGCCATTATTGCATGGAACTTCCTTCTCAAATTGCTCAAATAAATAGCCAACCTGGTTTCAAAAAACAGATAAAGCAACACCTCACGGCACAACGCCTCTCCCCTATTGGACCCAGATAGTTTGTGTGTATGCATTGATATGAAGGCTTCGTGTGCCTTTTTAAAAAATGTGTGTAGTTCTGTCCTTGAGCTGTTCTTGTCTAATGATGCTCTGTATTATGTCATTCTGTATTATGGTTCATGTTTTGTGTTGGACCCCAGGAAGAGGAGCTGCTGCTTATGCAACAGCTAATGGGGATCCTAGTAAAATACCAAATGCCACATAAAACCCGACTTAACTAGCTACTAGCCAGATTAAAGTATATTGTTTCGCACGTCTGTTCTAACATATCAAAGTTTAAAAAATATTCATACACTTTGTACTTAAAAACTTTGTTGTTTCCAACAACAATGACTTTTCCCGGTGCGGTGAGTAATGATGGTGGTTCGGCAATGGAAGCTTTTATCTCACTCGCACACTGCTTGTCACAAACATAGACTGTAAAAATAAATTTAAAAAAGAGGTTAAAATTGAGAGTGAGAAAGAAGCAGTCAGTGGGGGCAGGTGGAGCCCCCAGTCATTGGGGGCAGGTGGAGCCCCCAGTAAGTGGGGGTAGGTGGAGCCCCCAGTCAGTGGGGGTAGGTGGAGCCTCAGTGGGGGCAGGTGGAGCCCCCAGTCAGTGGGGGCAGGTGAAGACCCCAGGCAGTGGGGGCAAGTGAAGCCTCAGTGGGGGCAGGTGAAGACCCCAGTCAGTGGGGGCAGGTGGAGCCCCCAGTCAGTGGGGTCAGGTGGAGTCCCCAGGCAGTGGGGGCCGGTGGAGCCCCCAGGAAGTGGGGTCAGGTGAAGCCCCCAGGCAGTGGGGGCCGGTGGAGCCCCCAGTCAGTGGGGGCAGGTGGAGTCCCCAGGCAGTGGGGGCAGGTGGAGTCCCCAGGCAGTGGGGGCAGGTGGAGCCCCCTGTCAGTGGGGGCAGGTGGAGTCCCCAGGCAGTGGGGGCAGGTGAAGCCCCCAGGCAGTGGGGGCAGGTGGAGTCCCCAGGCAGTGGGGGCAGGTGAAGCCCCCAGGCAGTGGGGGCAGGTGGAGCCCCCTGTCAGTGGGGGCAGGTGGAGTCCCCAGGCAGTGGGGGCAGGTGAAGCCCCCAGGCAGTGGGGGCAGGTGGAGTCCCCAGGCAGTGGGGGTAGGTGAAGCCCCCAGGCAGTGGGGTCAGGTGGAGTCCCCAGGCAGGTGAAGTGATTCACATCAATTTCCAGCAGCAGAGACATTTTTCAAAATAAAAGGTATTGGGACAGTTTTTTTTGTGTGATACATTATATGGGAGAGGACCAGTAAAGGGAGAGGACCAGTAAAGGGAGAGGACCAGTAAAGGGAGAGGACCAGTAAAGGGAGAGGACCAGTAAAGGGAGAGGACCAGAGACAGACACAGCGGTACCAGTACAATTCCCTTAACATCATCGTGTCTTCGATATTTTTATTCTATTATTCAGTGAGTGAGAACAAAAGTGTAAAAAAAAAAATATTGTTATAAATGTACTGTATATTGTCACAGACCAAACAGAGAAATATCAGAGTAAACTGACACATTTCCATGATAGAATCCCACCACTGGGAGAAAACGTTAAAAAAAAAGAATACGTCTATTTGAGGACATAGTTGAAACACTTCCACAGAGGAACGCTCCAGTTAGTGAAAGTTATCGTAAACGCAACAATGCTTTGTCAAAACAAACTAACAAAAAAAAAAGGAGAATGTACATTTTTTGTCTTTGTAGTTTTAATTGTCTGTGCAGCTGATGTTAAAGATATTGAAGACAAACCATGAAAGGTGAATCAACATTCGCATATATATTCCAGAGGAAAAACAGGCCTTAGTGTAGACAGTATCAGGGAAGGTTAGAAGGAGCCAATTAATCCTGTGTGTGTATTTGTGAACCACCACAGGCAGTGTTTTACTCTGTGTTGAAGTGGTGAGACACCGGGTACCCCTCTAGGTTTACCCCCTCTGGAGTTACCCCTTCTGGTGTTACCCCACTAGGTTTACCCCTTCTGGTGTTACCCCACTAGGTTTACCCCTTCTGGTGTTACCCCACTAGGTGTATCCCTTCTGGTGTTAACCCTCTAGGTTTACCACTTCTGGTGTTACCCCACTAGGTTTACCCCTTCTGGTGTTACCCCTTCTAGTGTTACCGCCTCTAGTGTTACCCCTTCTGGTGTTAACCCTCTATTGTTACCCCTTCTGGTGTTACCCCCCTCTAGTTTTACCCCCCCTCTAGTGTTATCCCCTCTGGTGTTACACCTCTAGTGTTACCCCCTCTGGTGTTAACCCTCTATTGTTACCCCTTCTGGTGTTACCCCCCTCTAGTTTTACCCCCCCTCTAGTGTTATCCCCTTCTGGTGTTACCGCTCTAGGTTTACCCCCTCTGGTGTTACCCCCTCTAGTGTTACCCCCTTCTGGTGTTACCCCCTCTGGTGTTACACCTCTAGTGTTATCCCCTCTGGTGTTACCCCTTCTTGTGTTACCCTTCTAGGTTTACCCCCTCTAGTGTTACCCCCTCTAGTGTTACCCCTTCTGGTGTTATCCCCTCTGGTGTTACCCCTTCTGGTGTTACCCCCTCTGGTGTTACCCTCTCTAGTGTTACCCCCTCTAGTGTTACCCCTTCTGGTGTTAACCCTCTGGTGTTACCCCCTCTGGTGTTACCCTCTCTAGTGTTACGCCCTCTAGTGTTACCCCCTCTGGTGTTACTCCTTCTAGTGTTACCCCCCTCAGGTGTTACCCCCTCTGGAGTTACCCCTTCCAGTGTTACCCCTCTAGGTTTACCCCCTCTAGTGTTACCCCTCTAGTGTTACCCCCTCTGGAGTTACCCCTTCTGGTGTTACCCCCTCTAGGTTGACCCCCTCTAGTGTTACCCCTTCTGGTGTTACCCCTCTAGGTTTACCCCCTCTAGTGTTACCCCTCTAGGTTTATCCCCTCTACTGATACCCTTTCTGGTGGTAACCCTCTAGGTTTAATCCCTCTAGTGTTACCCCTTCTGGTGTTACCCCTGTAGGTTTACCCCCTCTAGTGTTACCCCCTCTAGTGTTACCCATTCTGGTGTTACCCCTCTGGTGTTACCCCTCAAGTGTTACCCCCTTTGGTGTTACCCCTCTAGTGTTATCCCCTCGTGTGTTACCCCCTCTAGTGTTACCCCTTCTGGTGTTACCCCTCTAGTGTTATCCCCTCTGGTGTTAACCCTCTAGTGTTAACCCTCTAGTGTTACCCCTTCTGGTGTTACCCCTCTAGTGTTATCCCCTCTGGTGTTACCCCTTCTGGTGTTACCCCTTCTGGTGTTACCCCCTCTAGTGTTACCCCCTCTAGTGTTACCCCCTCTAGTGTTACCCCTTCTGGTGTTACCCCTTCTGGTGTTACCCCTCTAGGTTTACCCCCTCTAGTGTTACCCCCTCTAGTGTTACCCCTTCTGGTGTTACCCCTTCTGGTGTTACCCCCTCTGGTGTTACCCTCTCTAGTGATACCCCCTCTAGTGTTACCCCTTCTGGTGTTAACCCTCTAGTGTTACCCCCTCTGGTGTTACCATCTCTAGTGTTACCCCCTCTAGTGTTACCCCCTCTGGTGTTACCCCCTCTGGTGTTACCCCTTCTAGTGTTACCCCTTCTAGTGTTACCCCCTCTGGTGTTACCCCTTCTGGTGTTACCCCTCAGGTGTTACCCCCTCTAGGTTTACCCCTTCTGGTGTTACCCCCAATAGGTTTACCCCCTTCTTGTATTACCCCCTCTAGTGTTACCCCCTCTAGTGTTACCCTCTCTAGGTTTACCCCCTCTGGTGTTACCCCCTCTAGTGTTACCCCCTCTAGGTTTACCCCCTCTGGTGTTACCCCTCTAGGTTTACCCCCTCTGGTGTTACCCCCTCTAGTGTTACCCCCTTCTGGTGTTACCCCCTCTGGTGTTACACCTCTATTGTTATCCCCTCTGGTGTTACCCCTTCTTGTGTTACCCCTCTAGGTTTACCCCCTCTAGTGTTACCCCCTCTAGTGTTACCCCCTCTAGTGTTACCCCTTCTGGTGTTATCCCCTCTGGTGTTACCCCTTCTTGTGTTACCCCTCTAGGTTTACCCCCTCTAGTGTTAACCCCTCTAGTGTTACCACTTCTTGTGTTACCCCTCTAGGTTTACCCCCTCTAGTGTTACCCCCTCTAGTGTTACCCCTTCTGGTGTTACCCCTTCTGGTGTTACCCCCTCTGGTGTTACCCTCTCTAGTGTTACCCCCTCTAGTGTTACCCCTTCTGGTGTTAACCCTCTAGTGTTACCCCCTCTGGTGTTACCCTCTCTAGTGTTACGCCCTCTAGTTTTACCCCCTCTGGTGTTACCCCTTCTAGTGTTACCCCCTCTGGTGTTACCCCTTCTGGTGTTACCCCTCAGGTGTTACCCCCTCTAGGTTTACCCCTTCTGGTGTTACCCCCTCTAGGTTTACCCCCTTCTGGTGTTACCCCCTCTGGTGTTACCCCCTCTTGTGTTACCCCCTCTAGTGTTACCCCTTCTGGTGTTACCCCCTCTAGGTTTACCTCCTCTCGTGTTACCCCCTCTAGGTTTACCCCCTTCTGGTGTTACATATTTTGGACATAGAAACAGTAGGATTGGCTCTGCGGTCTCACAGTTATTTTCCTTGATTCCATGTCTTGATTCCTCCATCCTCGCCTCCTTCTCAAAACTGACTGGTGAGTAGCCTAGGTTCTATCTGTGGTGAATCTCACAAGTCTTTTACTTTGATTCCTTACCTTGTGTCCTAGTCTCCTTGCTTCCTTCTCAAAACGTCAGTGGGAAGCGAGGAGAGCATTGGAGGAGATTGTTATCATGTGACCAGTCATTCTGAATCCATAAATTCTCACGTTTATATTACCTAGAACCATTGCATTCCATCAGTTATGAAGCTATGCTACTTCATTTTTTGTTGTTATTATTGTTGTGAGACATTTGTATCCTCCACTTCATGTGACCACGATTATATCAGTGTTTCAGCCCATCAACTATCTGTATTCAAAATCCCTCCGGGAGATAGTGGTGTAAATCAAAACTGAAAGTCTCCAAATGGGAAAAAAAAATATTCTTTTTGTACAGACATTTCTATGACAGTTCCTTGGCAACCCATAAGGCCCGTGTGTGCCACAGATTCCCTAAGCTGACTATTTGGATCAGGAGGGAGAGAGAGAGGCAGCCATATCCAAAAGTGGACAAAATAGAAGATCACTGCAGCTTTCAGAGTTGGTGCTTTGAGATAGTATCACGCCCTGGCCGTAGAGAGGTTTTTATTCTCTATTTTGGTTAGGCCAGGGTGTGACTAGGGTGGGCATTCTATTTGTCACATACACATGGTTAGCAGATGTTAATGCGAGTGTAGCGAAATGCTTGTGCTTCTAGTTCCGACAATGCAGTAATAACCAACAAGTAATCTAACTAACAATTCCAAAACTACTGTCTTGTACACAGTGTAAGGGGATAAAGAATATGTACATAAGGATATATGAATGAGTGATGGTACAGAGCAGCATAGGCAAGATACAGTAGATGGTATCGAGTACAGTATATACATATGAGATGAGTATGTAAACAAAGTGGCATAGTTAAAGTGGCTAGTGATACATGTATTACATAAGGATACAGTCGATGATATAGAGTACAGTATATACGTATGCATATGAGATGAATAATGTAGGGTAAGTAACATTATATAAGGTAGCATTGTTTAAAGTGGCTAGTGATATATTTACATCATTTCCCATCAATTCCCATTATTAAAGTGGCTGGAGTTGAGTCAGTGTCAGTGTGTTGGCAGCAGCCACTCAATGTTAGTGGTGGCTGTTTAACAGTCTGATGGCCTTGAGATAGAAGCTGTTTTTCAGTCTCTCGGTCCCAGCTTTGATGCACCTGTACTGACCTCGCCTTCTGGATGATAGCGGGGTGAACAGGCAGTGGCTCGGGTGGTTGATGTCCTTGATGATCTTTATGGCCTTCCTGTGACATCGGGTGGTGTAGGTGTCCTGGAGGGCAGGTAGTTTGCCCCCGGTGATGCGTTGTGCAGACCTCACCACCCTCTGGAGAGCCTTACGGTTGAGGGCGGAGCAGTTGCCGTACCAGGCAGTGATACAGCCCGCCAGGATGCTCTCGATTGTGCATCTGTAGAAGTTTGTGAGTGCTTTTGGTGACAAGCCGACTTTCTTCAGCCTCCTGAGGTTGAAGAGGCGCTGCTGCGCCTTCTTCACAATGCTGTCTGAGTGTGTGGACCAATTCAGTTTGTCTGTGATGTGTATGCCGAGGAACTTAAAACTTGCTACCCTCTCCACTACTGTTCCATCGATGTGGATAGGGGGGTGTTCCCTCTGCTGTTTCCTGAAGTCCACAATCATCTCCTTAGTTTTGTTGACGTTGAGTGTGAGGTTATTTTCCTGACACCACACTCCGAGGGCCCTCACCTCCTCCCTGTAGGCTGTCTTGTCGTTGTTGGTAATCAAGCCTACCACTGTCGTGTCGTCCGCAAACTTGATGATTGAGTTGGAGGCGTGCGTGGCCACGCAGTCGTGGGTGAACAGGGAGTACAGGAGAGGGCTCAGAACGCACCCTTGTGGGGCCCCAGTGTTGAGGATCAGCGGGGAGGAGATGTTGTTGCCTACCCTCACCACCTGGGGGCGGCCCGTCAGGAAGTCCAGTACCCAGTTGCACAGGGCGGGGTCGAGACCCAGGGTCTCGAGCTTGATGACGAGCTTGGAGGGTACTATGGTGTTGAATGCCGAGCTGTAGTCAATGAACAGCATTCTCACATAGGTATATTCCTCTTGTCCAGATGGGTTAGGGCGGTGTGCAGTGTGGTTGAGATTGCATCGTCTGTGGACCTATTTGGGCGGTAAGCAAATTGGAGTGGGTCTAGGGTGTCAGGTAGGGTGGAGGTGATATGGTCCTTGACTAGTCTCTCAAAGCACTTCATGATGACGGAAGTGAGTGCTACGGGGCGGTAGTCGTTTAGCTCAGTTACCTTAGCTTTCTTGGGAACAGGAACAATGGTGGCCCTCTTGAAGCATGTGGGAACAGCAGACTGGTATAGGGATTGATTGAATATGTCCGTAAACACACCGGCCAGCTGGTCTGTGCATGCTCTGAGGGCGCGGCTGGGGATGCCGTCTGGGCCTGCAGCCTTGCGAGGGTTAACACGTTTAAATGTCTTACTCACCTCGGCTGCAGTGAAGGAGAGACCACATGTTTTCGTTGCAGGCCGTGTCAGTGGCACTGTATTGTCCTCAAAGCGGGCAAAAAAGTTATTTAGTCTGCCTGGGAGCAGGACATCCTGGTCCGTGACTGGGCTGGATTTCTTCCTGTAGTCCGTGATTGACTGTAGACCCTGCCACATGCCTCTTGTGTCTGAGCCGTTGAATTGAGATTCTACTTTGTCTCTGTACTGACGCTTAGCTTGTTTGATAGCCTTGCGGAGGGAATAGCTGCACTGTTTGTATTCGGTCATGTTACCAGACACCTTGCCCTGATTAAAAGCAGTGGTTCGCGCTTTCAGTTTCACGCGAATGCTGCCATCAATCCACGGTTTCTGGTTAGGGAATGTTTTAATCGTTGCTATGGGAACGACATCTTCAACGCACGTTCTAATGAACTCACACACCGAATCAGCGTATTCGTCAATGTTGTTGTCTGACGCAATACGAAACATGTCCCAGTCCGCGTGGTGGAAGCAGTCTTGGAGTGTGGAGTCAGCTTGGTCGGACCAGCGTTGGACAGACCTCAGCGTGGGAGCCTCTTGTTTTAGTTTCTGTCTGTAGGCAGGGATCAACAAAATGGAGTCGTGGTCAGCTTTTCCGAAAGGGGGGCGGGGCAGGGCCTTATATGCGTTGCGGAAGTTAGAGTAACAATGATCCAAGGTCTTTCCACCCCTGGTTGCGCAATCGATATGCTGATAAAATTTAGGGAGTCTTGTTTTCAGATTAGCCTTGTTAAAATCCCCAGCTACAATGAATGCAGCCTCCGGATTAATGGTTTCCAGTTTGCAAAGAGTTAAATAAAGTTTGTTCAGAGCCATCGATGTGTCTGCTTGGGGGGGGATATATACGGCTGTGATTATAATCGAAGAGAATTCTCTTGGTAGATAATGAGGTCTACATTTGATTGTGAGGAATTCTAAATCAGGTGAACAGAAGGATTTGAGTTCCTGTATGTTTCTTTCATCACACCATGTCGCGTTAGTCATAAGGCATACGCCCCCGCCCCTCTTCTTACCAGAAAGATGTTTGTTTCTGTCTGCGCGATGCGTGGAGAAACCCGTTGGCTGCACCGCTTCGGATAGAGTTTCTCCAGTGAGCCACGTTTCCGTGAAGCAAAGAACGTTACAGTCTCTGATGTCCCTCTGGAATGCTACCCTTGCTCGGATTTCATCAACCTTGTTGTCAAGAGACTGGACATTGGCAAGAAGAATGCTAGGGAGTGGTGCACGGTGTGCCCGTCTCCGGAGTCTGACCAGAAGACCGCCTCGTTTCCCTCTTTTTCGGAGTTGTTTTTTTTTTGGGTCGCTGCATGGAATCCACTCCGTTGTCCTGTTTGTAACGCAGAACACAGGATCCGCGTCGCGAAAAACATATTCTTGGTAGTACTGATGGTGAGTTGATGCTGATCTTATATTCAGTAGTTCTTCTCGACTGTATGTAATGAAACCTAAGATGACCTGGGGTACTAATGTAAGAAATAACACGTAAAAAAACAAAAAACTGCATAGTTTCCTAGGAACGCGAAGCGAGGCGGCCATCTCTGTCGGCGCCAGAAAACATCATACCGTACCTACAAATATATCATACCATACCTACAAACACATCATACTGTACCTACAAATATATACCGTACCTACAAATATATACCGTACCTACAAATATATCATACTGTAGCTACAAATATATACCGTACCTACAAATATTTACCATACATACCGTACCTACAAATATATACCGTACCTACAAATATATCATACCGTACCTACAAATATATACTGTACCTACAAATATATCATACCGTACCTACAAATATATACCGTACCTACAAATATATCATACCATACCTACAAACACATCATACTGTACCTACAAATATATACCGTACCTACAAATATATACCATACCTACAAATATATCATACTGTAGCTACAAATATATACCGTACCTACAAATATTTACCATACATACCGTACCTACAAATATATACCGTACCTACAAATATATACCGTACCTACAAATATATCATACCTTACCTACAAATATATACCGTACCTACAAATATATCATACCGTACCTACAAATATATACCGTACCTACAAATATATACCGTACCTACAAATATATCATACCGTACCTACAAATATATACCGTACCTACAAATATATACCGTACCTACACATATATCATACCGTACCTACAAATATATACCGTACCTACAAATATATACCGTACCTACAAATATATCATACCGTACCTACAAATATATACCGTACCTACAAATATATACCGTACCTACACATATATCATACCGTACCTACAAATATATACCGTACCTACAAATATATACCGTACCTACAAATATATACCGTACCTACAAATATATACCGTACCTACACATATATCATACCGTACCTACAAATATATACCGTACCTACAAATATATACCGTACCTACAAATATATACCGTACCTACAAATATATCATACCGTACCTACAAATATATACCGTACCTACAAATATATACCGTACCTACAAATATATAATTCTGTACCTACAAATACATCATGCAGTACAGTCCGTGGCCAAAAGTTTTGAGAATGACAGAAATATACATTTTTACAAAGTCTGCTTCCTCAGTTTGCAAGATGGCAATTTGCATATACTCCAGAATGTTATAAAGAGTGATCAGCTGAATTGCAAATAATTGAAAGACCCTCTTTGCCATGCAAATGAACTGAAACCCCCCAAAAACATTTCCACTGTATTTCAGCACTGCCACAAAAGGACCAGCTGACATCATGTCAGTGATTATTTCGTTAACACAGGTGTGAGTGTTGACGAGGACAAGGCTGGAGATCACTCTGTCATGCTGATTGAGTTCGAATAACAGACTGGAAGCTTCAAAAGGAAGGTGGTTACCTGCAAGGAAACACGTGCTGTCATCAATGCTTTGCAAAAAAAAAGGCTTCACAGGTAAGGAGAGCGGTTCAATTGTTGCCTTCTTGGCTTCAAGGTGCCCAAGAAAGTCCAGAAAGCGCCAGGACCGTCTCCTGAAGTTGATTCAGCTGCGGGATTGGTGCACCACCAGTACAGAGCTTCCTCAGGAATGGCAGCAGGCAGGTGTGAGTGCATCTGCACACACAGTGAGGAAAATACTTTTGGAGGATGGCCTGGTGTCAAGAAGGGCAGCAAAGAAGCCACTTCTCTCCAGGAAAAACATCAGGGACAGACTGATATTCTGCAAAAGGTACAGAGATTGGACTGCTGAGGACTGGGGTAAAGTCATTTTCTCTGATGAATCCACTTTCCGATTGTTTGGGGCATCCGGAAAAAAAGCTTGTCTGGAGAAGACAAGGTGAGAGCTACCATCAGTCCTATGTCATGCCAACAGTAAAGCATCCTGAGACCATTCATGTGTGCTTCTCATTCAAGGAAGTGGGCTCACTCACAATTATGCCTAAGAACACAGCCATGAATAAAGAATGGTACCAACACATCCTCCGAGAGCATCTTCTCCCAACCATCCAGGTCCATGGCCAGGAAACTCCCCAGCCCTTAATCCCATTGAGAACGTGTGGTCAATCCACAAGAGGTGGGTGGACAAACAAAAACCCACAAATTCTGACAAACTCCAAGCATTGATTATGCAAGAATGGGCTGCCATCAGGTTGTGACCCAGAAGTTAATTGACAGCATGCCAGGACGGATTGCAGAGGTCTTGAAAAAGAAGGGTCAACACTGCAAATATTGACTCTTTGCATCAACTTCATGTAATGGTCATTATTAAAAGCCTTTGACACTTATTAAATGCTTGTAATTATACTTCAGTATACCATAGTAACATCTGACAAAAATACCTAAAGACACTGAAGCAGCAAATTTGGGGAAAATTAATATTTGTGTCATTCTCAAAACTTTTGGCCACAACTGTACTTACAAATACATCATAGCTACAATGGAAGAACACAGCAAATAACAAACACCTCAGGAGGTATTAAACATCACATGAAATAGCCACAAAAATGGCTCTGATGTTCTTTCAAAGAAGACTGTCTATAGATCTTAAAACATGTTCACCGGTGAGCAGGAATCGTATCCAGACAGATAATCATATCCGACTGACAGTGAATCTGTTTATACAGTCATTAAATGTGGCAAAAAATCAAATCATTCGAATTTCAAATTCTAAAGACACTGGTGTGAGTTTGTGCGTGAGACTTTTTTTCCTGTTTTGTTGCTTTTCACACGTCACATCTTCTCAAAGATGAATAGTGAATTCACAGATGAATAGTGAATTCACAGATGAATAGTGAATTCAAAGATGAATAGTGAATTCAAAGATGAATAGTGAATTCAAAGATGAATAGTGAATTCAAAGATGAATAGTGAATTCAAAGATGAATAGTGAATTCAAAGATGAATAGTGAATTCACAGATGAATAGTGAATTCAAACATGAATAGTGAATTCAAAGATGAATAGTGAATTCAAAGATGAATAGTGAATTCAAAGATGAATAGTGAATTCACAGATGAATAGTGAATTCAAAGATGAATAGTGAATTCAAAGATGAATAGTGAATTCAAAGATGAATAGTGAATTCAAAGATGAATAGTGAATTCAAAGATGAATAGTGAATTCACAGATGAATAGTGAATTCAAACATGAATAGTGAATTCAAAGATGAATAGTGAATTCAAAGATGAATAGTGAATTCAAAGATGAATAGTGAATTCACAGATGAATAGTGAATTCAAAGATGAATAGTGAATTCAAAGATGAATAGTGAATTCACAGATGAATAGTGAATTCACAGATGAATAGTGAATTCAAAGATGAATAGTGAATTCACAGATGAATAGTGAATTCACAGATGAATAGTGAATTCAAAGATGAATAGTGAATTCCAAGATGAATAGTGAATTCAAAGATGAATAGTGAACTCAAATATGAATAGTGAATTCAAAGATGAATAGTGAATTCAAAGATGAATAGTGAATTCAAAGATGAATAGTGAATTCAAAGATGAATAGTGAATTCAAATATGAATAGTGAATTCAAAGATGAATAGTGAATTCAAACATGTTTGTAAAAATAATACTTTACATTTAAAGTTTGTCCCCCCAAAAAATATCTGCAGTAGTAAATTCACTAGTCCCACACACGTGACCATGTGACTGATTTGACAGAAACTGAGCCTTGAAGAAAGAAACCCCTGGTTTGGTTTCACTCCACATCATTTGATGTATTCCAGTCTATTGGTGCTTTTGTTCTGACACCTCATCTTTTCCACCATATAAAGAAGTGACACCTTTCTTCCATACTGTAGTCAAACCAAATATAATTTAATTGGTCACAACCACGTGTTTTAGCAGATGCTATTATGGGTGTAGCGAAACGCTTGTGTTTCTAGCTCCAACAGTGCAGCAATGTCTAACGAGTAATTATTTAACAATTTCACAACAATACACGCAATGCACACACATCCAAAGTAAAGGAATGGAATTAAGAAAAGATCAATATATGAACGAGCAATGTCAGAGCGGCATAGACATACAGTAGAATAGAATACAGTATAAACATATGAGATGAGTATTAACGCGGGCAGTGATTTTAAGTCTGTGTGTATAGGGCAGCAGCATCTGATGTCCTGGTGAACGCAATTTAACAGTCTGATGGCCTTGAGACAGAAGCTGTTTTTCAGTCTCTTGGTCAGTTTTGATGCACCTCTACTGACCTTGCCTTCAGGATTATAGGGGGTGAACAGGCAGTGGCTCCGGAGGTTGTTGTCCTTGATGATCTTTTTTGGCCTTCCTGTGACATCGGGTGCTGTAGGTGTCCTGGAGGGCAGGTAGTTTGCCCCCGGTGATGCGTTGGGCCGACTGTTTGCAATCACCATCACACTGCACACTGCCCTATCCCATCTGGACAAGAGGAATACCTCTTGTAAGAAAGCTGTTCATTGACTACAGCTCAGCATTCAACACCACAGTGACAATTGCACCGCCTGCAACCGCAGGGCTCTCCAGAGGGTGTTGCAGCTGCCACTATGGTGTCGAACAGCATGTACTATGTGAGGATGTGCTGTACCCAGTTAAAGGTTTCTAAGAAAAACGTCAAACTCCGGGGTGCAACTTTCACTGGGGACAGGGGGACATAACCCCCCCCCCCACACACACACACACACACACCACACACACACACACACACACACACACACACACACACACACACACACACACACACACACACAAACACACACACACACACACACCACACACACACACACACTCACACACACACATCTTAAAATATCATTTTTGTCCCCCACTTCAGTTGTATCATTGCACTGTGATACAAAAAGAGGCATCGGTGTGCATTAGGACCATGCAGATGCCTCAGAGCAGTCAGGTAGGCTGTTTTGGTGGTTTCAGCCGGCTGGATTTAGGACCACGCGCACACTACAGAGCGTGCGAACAGAGGCAGTTGCTGTCTGTGTCTGTTGTGCTTTTTTTTCTCCCGAGTTGTAAAAACAAGCAGAGCAGAATCTGGCCACTCTTTATTTCACTGATGGCAAGGTAACTGCTGTTTGACTTAATAACAGAAGAAAAAAAAGTATTTACTCCCTGTGCTGAGCTAGTAGTGTAACTGACATGTAACGGTAGCGGATGTTTCATCCCCTCTCGAATGAAGTTTTGTCTCCAGCTACAGTCAGGTAGCTGAATCTAACAGCTTGTGGGTGTATGGAAATGTTATATAGTCTTTGTTTTTTCGCCGTTTCAACAGTAGTAAATTAATTAAATTAACTTATTTTCGACCAGTTGATGTACCACCGAGCTAGCCAAAAGTCCATAAAGGCTAGCCAAAAGTCCAAAAGGCTAAAGATATATATTAATCACAGTCTATCACAGTCAATCACAGTCAGAATAGCATAATTATTTACTTAAAAATCATACAATGTGATTTTCTGGATTTTTGTTTCAGATTCCGTCTCTCACAGTTGAAGTGTACCTATGAAAAAAATTACAGACCTCTACATGCTTTGTAAGTAGGAAAACCTGCAAAATCGGCAGTGTATCAAATACTTGTTCTCCTTGTTCTGAGGCACGACAGAGAATGAGGCACGACAGAGAATGACCTTGGTATATATATATGTATATACCAAGGTAATTCTCTGTCGTGCCTCATCTGAGCAGGATCAGATGGTGAAAGGGACCTCAGCAGGGTCAGGCAACAAGGGAAGACCAGTCTGTGATGGAGCTGAGGTCAGGCAACCAGGGAAGACCAGTCTGTGATGGAGCTGAGGTCAGGCAGCCAGGGAAGACCAGTCTGTGATGAAGCTGAGGTCAGGCAGCCAGGGAAGACCAGTCTGTGATGGAGCTGAGGTCAGGCAGCCAGGGAAGACCAGTCTGGGATGGAGCTGAGGTCAGGCAGCCAGGGAAGACCAGTCTGTGATGGAGCTGAGGTGAGGCAGCCAGGGAAGACCAGTCTGTGATGGAGCTGAGGTCAGGCAGCCAGGGAAGACCAGTCTGTGGAGTTGAGGTCAGGCAGCCAGGGAAGACCAGTCTGTGATGGAGCTGAGGACAGGCAACAAGGGAAGACCAGTCTATGATGGAGCTGAGGTCAGGCAGCCAGGGAAGACCAGTCTGTGATGGAGCTGAGGTCAAGCAGCCAGGGAAGACCAGTCTGTGATGGAGCTGAGGTCAGGCAACAAGGGAAGACCAGTCTGTGATGGAGCTGATATCAGGCAACAAAGGAAAACCAGTCTGTGATGGAGCTGAGGTCAGGCAGCCAGGGAAGACCAGTCTGGGATGGAGCTGAGGTCAGGCAGCCAGGGAAGACCAGTCTGTGATGGAGCTGAGGTCAGGCAGCCAGGGAAGACCAGTCTGGGATGGAGCTGAGGTCAGGCAGCCAGGGAAGACCAGTCTGGGATGGAGCTGAGGTCAGGCAGCCAGGGAAGACCAGTCTGTGATGGAGCTGAGGTCAGGCAGCCAGGGAAGACCAGTCTGTGGTCTATTGCAGATGCAGCACTTTATTCTCTCTGTGGAGCAAACACTGGACAAGCGAGAAGCTTCAAAGATTTAAAGAATTTTAAGGCATTCTGACAATCTTCCTAAAGTGGATTTCCAAACTGTTGATAGAGGCTTTTTCCCGATGACACAAAACATGTAAAAACAGAAAGGTGAAGAAGACCTGGGAAACACAACTGACGATGATGACTAGATACAAAAATGTTTGAATGCACAGCCATGTTCATATAATCTTATTGAAAACATGCCCACGCCAGGAGAGATACCTATTTAGGCCGTCCCTAGCTGCTGGGCTTCTCAGTCCTGGCTCTGGTGCTCTGCTGTACTGTTGACACTCTGGCCTTGACCTAACACACCTGAAACAAATAATTAATGTTTTGCTAAGATCCTAAAGCTGAGTAGGGTGCGTTGGGTGGGGGCGCTGCAGGGCAGGGGACCCCTGGCTGAGTGGGGTGCGTTGGGTTGGGGCGCTGCAGGGCGGGGGACCCCTGGCTGAGTGGGGTGCGTTGGGTTGGGGCGCTGCAGGGCGGGGGACCCCTGGCTGAGTGGGGTGCGTTGGGTTGGGGCGCTGCAGGGCGGGGGACCCCTGGGTGAGTGGGGTGCGTTGGGTTGGGGCGCTGCAGGGCAGGGTACCCCTGGCTGAGTGGGGTGCGTTGGGTTGGGGCGCTGCAGGGCGGGGGACCCCTGGGTGAGTGGGGTGCGTTGGGTTGGGGCGCTGCAGGGCGGGGGACCCCTGGGTGAGTGGGGTGCGTTGGGTTGGGGCGCTGCAGGGCGGGGGACCCCTGGGTGAGTGGGGTGCGTTGGATGGGGGCGCTGCAGGGCGGGGGACCCCTGGGTGAGTGGGGTGCGTTGGGTGGGGGCGCTGCAGGGCGGGGGACCCCTGGGTGAGTGGGGTGCGTTGGGTTGGGGCGCTGCAGGGCGGGGGACCCCTGGGTGAGTGGGGTGCGTTGGGTTGGGCGCTGCAGGGCGGGGGACCCCTGGTTGAGTGGGGTGCGTTGGGTTGGGCGCTGCAGGGCGGGAGACCCCTGGGTGAGTGGGGTGCGTTGGGTGGGGGCGCTGCAGGGCAGAAATTAAAATCAACATGTTTTCTTCGTTTAGTTCTATACTCCTAAAGTTAGAATTTGAAATCAAACAGTGACTATGGGTGCAGACTGGCAGCTTTAATTAGAGGGTATTTTCATACATATCTGGTGCACTGTTTAGAAATTACAGAACTTATTGTAATTGGTCCTCCCCCATTTTAGGGGAGCAAAAGTATTGTGACAAATTCACTTGTATGTGTATTAAAGTAGTCAGAAGTTAAATGTTTGGTCCTACATTTATAGCACCAAATGACGACATCAAGCTTAATGCTCTATACATGTGTTGGAAGAATTTGCTGTTTGTTTTGGTTGTGTTTCAGATTATTTTTGTGCCCAATATAAATGAATGGTAAAATCAAATCAAATCAAATGTATTTATCTAGCCCTTCGTGCATCAGCTGATATCTCAAAGTGCTGTACAGAAACCCAGCCTAAAACCCCAAACAGCAAGCAATGCTAATGTTGAAGCAAGGTGGCTAGGAAAAACTCCCTAGAAAGGCCAAAACTACTATAAATATCAGGGAGGTTAGCATTTTATATCATACCCCGAAGACATGCTAACCTCTCAGCATTACAATATCAGGAGGGTTAGCATTTTATATCATACCCCCAAGACATGCTAACCTCTCAGCATTACAATATCAGGGAGGTTAGCATTTTTGGCTGGGTATGATTTTTGTACACCTACAGTATAACTTTCTCACTCATCATTATTCATGATTCATTCAGGATTATTCATAACCACAGTGACATCCACATTCATGTAGAATTGTTTAGAAAAATATTATGTTCTTATTTACAATAAAAGTGATTCCAAAATGACACGATACAATGACCCCAAAAGGGTCCTATTGGTAAGGACCGAGGAGGGTCTCTTTTTCATCAATGTCCCACTGAGAGGATCAGTTGAAGGATATTTAGAAGATCAGGTCTTTTGGATACCCCCCCCCCCGCCCCCCCAAAAATAAAACATTTTATGCATGACTTTTGTTATATTGTGGAAAGACAATATCAGGATCTTGTAAAAGCAACATAAAACAACTGTAAAGCATATTATGTGCCTTCAGATTTCAATGCCAAGACTTCTGTGTGCACATGCTATCCACCAAATCCCTTGCGACAGTCAAGACAGTTATGTGAGCTTGGAAAAGAGGCTTGTGGCTGTCATAGTGCAGGTGTTAAGGGAATATCACTCAAGCCAAAAACAACCGCTCCCTAGGACTTCCCGTCTGTCACTTAGTATTCAAAGGATTCATGATTCATTAGACGTCCACTAGACTGGCTAGTCTGATGCATCTGGTAGCAGGTTGTAATCCTGATGTCATTCGAATCAAACTCTGTTTTTATACTTGACTCCTTCCATGCGAAGACCTCAGAGACAAAAACACGCCGAGAATTGAGGATGTTGGCTGTTCAGAGTCCTGAAATGTTCTGTAATGTTTCAAATGGAATTGAATACATTGCTAGCTTCCCAGATTGTCATACAATGTTGTCTGCTAATGCAAGTGGATTGCAATTGAAGGACATTGCTCTGTCTTGACATGGCCTTACTGAGAGAACCTACAGGCGTAATTGTCAGAACCTGTACACTCAACACCTTCGTCCTGTTAAATAAGGGAAGGATGGAGAGGGAGAGGGATGTGGAAGTCTCCAGTGTAAATACTGACATCGGCCCTCAGCCTACAAATTACTCAGGGAACACAACACTGCACCGTACACTATTAGAAAAGTTTATTCGGCTGTCCCCATAGAAGAACGCTTTTTGGTTCCAGTTAGAACCGTTTTTGGTTCCAGGTAATACTATTTTGGGTTCCATGTAGAACCCCCTGGGGAATGGGTTCTATCTGGGATCAAAAAGGGTTCTACCTGGAACCAAAAAGGGTTCTTCAAAGGGTTATCCTATGGGGACAGCTGAAGAACCCTTTTAGGTTCTAGATAGCACCTTGTTTCTCTAAGAGTGTAGATTACCTGGAACCATTTAATAGTTGGAAAAAAGGGTTACAAAAAAACTAGACATTTGACTAGATTGTGTACAGTACCTTGCAAAAGTATTTACCAGCCTTGGCATTTTTCCTATTTTGTTGCATTACAATCTGTGATTTAAATTGATTTTTATTTGGATTTCATGTCATGGATATACACAAAATAGTCCAAATTGGTGAAGTGAAATGAAAAAAATGACCTGTTTCAAAAAATAAAAAACGGAAAAGTGGTGGTGCGTATGTACTCACCCCCTTTGCTATGAAGCTCCTAAATAAGATCTGGTGCAACCAATTACCTTCAGAAGTCACATAATTAGTTAAATAAGGTCCACCTGTGTGCAATTTAAGTGTCACATGATCTGTCACATGATCTCACTACATATACATACACCTGTTCTGAGAAAGGCCCCAGTGTCTGCAACATCACTAATCAAGGGGCAACACCAAGCAAGCGCCACCATGAAGACCAAGGAGCTCTCCAAACAGGTCAGGGACAAAGTTGTGGAGAAGTACAGATCAGGTTTGGGTTCCAAAAAAATATCCCAAACTTTGAAGATCCCATGGAGCACCATTAAATCCATTATTAAAAATGGAAAGACTATGGCACCACAACAAGCCTGCCAAGATACGGCCGTCCACTAAAACTCAAAGACCAGGCAAGGAGGGCATTAATCAGAGAGGCAACAAAGAGACCAAAGATAACCCTGAAGGAGCTGCAAAGCTCCACAGCGGAAATTGGAGCATATGTCTATAGGACCACTTTAAGCCATACACTCCACAGAGCAGGGCTTTACAGAAGAGTGTCCAGAAAAAAATAAGCAAAAATGTTTGGTGTTCGCCAAAAGGTATGTGGAGACTCCCCAAACATGTGGAAAGGGGTACTCTGGTCAGATGAAACTACAATGTTGCTTTTTGGCCATCAAGGAAAACGCTTTGTCTGGAAAACACTAAACCCAACACCTCACATCACCCCGAGAACAACATCCCCACAGTGAACCATGGTGGTGGCAGCATCATGCTTTGGGGATGTTTCTCATCGACAGGGACTGGGAAACTGGTCGGAATTGAAGGAATGATGGATGGTGCTAAATACAGGGAAATTCTGGAGGGAAAACTGTTTGTCTTCCAGAGATTTGAGACTGGGACGGAGGTTCGCCTTCCAGCAGGATAATGACCATAAGCATACTACTAAAGCAACACTTGAGTGGTTTAATGGGAAACATTTCAATGTTTTGGAATGGCCTAGTCAAAGCCCAGACCTCAATCCAATTGAGAATCTGTGGTATGACTTAAATATTGCTGTACACCAGCAGAACCCATCCAACTTTAAGGAGCTGGAGCAGTTTTGCCTTGAAGAATGGGAAAAAATCCCAGTGGCTAGATATGCCAAGCTTATAGAGACATACCCCAAGAGACTTGCAGCTGTAATTGCTGCAAAAGGTGGCTCTACAAAGTATTAACTTTGGGGGGGGTGAATGGTTATTCACGCTCACGTTTTCAGTTTTATTGGTCTTATGGCATAGAACCTAAGTGCAAAACTCTGCTCTCTTTCGCTGTGTGATCTCAGGCCCTATTCAATCCAAAACCTGATCAGTATCGGAACAGTCTTTCTGTAGACCTACATTCCACTCAGCTATATACCCTAAAACCCTATTCCACTCAGCTATATACCCTAAAACCCTATTCCACTCAGCTATATACCCTAAAACCCTATTCCACTCAGCTATATACCCTAAAACCCTATTCCACCCAGCTATATACCCTAAAACCCTATTCCACTCAGCTATATACCCTAAAACCCTATTCCACCCAGCTATATACCCTAAAACCCTATTCCACTCAGCTATATACCCTAAAACCCAATTCCACTCAGCTATATACCCTAAAAGGTCAACAACATGTGATTACTCTGTCTGTAAACTGGCACGGCTACAAATGCAATTTAGATGTTATTGTAGTGGAATTAGATAAATCTAGGACTCTCAGTCTTGTCAGTCTTTATCTCTGCAAACATCAAATTCCTTATACAAAAGAGCAGAACATTTTCGCCTCTACTTTCTTCTTTCCCTCTCAGTATTGTCATTCTGTAGTCTAATTGAAGGTCAGTGTTGGTTTCCTTTTCTCTCAGTATTGTCATTCTGTAGTCTAATTGAAGGTCAGTGTTGGTTTCCTTTTCTCTCAGTATTGTCATTCTGTAGTCTAATTGAAGGTCAGTGTTGGTTTCATTTTCTCTCAGTATTGTCAGTCCATAGTCTAATTGAAGGTCATTGTTGGTTTCCTTTCCCTCTCAGTACTGTCATTCTATAGTCTAATTGAAGGACTTCCCACTAGATGGGATGTCAAGACCATCTATAGGGATTCATTGGTCTAAAAGATTGTTTTTAAATGTTACATATTTACTTGATTGGATGCTCAAGAGGATGAACACATTGGGGTCCATTCTGAATTAAGTTGTGAATTGCTCTTTAATTCCAATTAAATGTTTGAATTTATTTAGAATTGGCCACACCCCACAAGTAGCATAGTCTGAATCGAATTTGAATGAAAGGAAGTAGAATTTAGTTCAGTGAATGATTTATTCTACACGTCACTACAGAAATATTTATCTTGACATCATGAATGGTTACCACTACCATGAAGCACGAGGTTGAACATTTTATCCTAAAACATTTTTTTTTTAATAATTACGGTGGTCTGGAAATATTTGAAGATCATGTTATGAGCTCTCCACAATAATTCATAATACCCTACATGTTTTTAAATATAAGAACAAATAAAGTCCCCAGAATGCATTAGAGAAACACTACAGTTTTGAAGGGAACAATATAACATCTCATCACAAAGAAATATACTGTTTGATAAACTAATATTTGAAATGGTATGTGTATTCATTGCATGATTAAGTGGCATACTCTTTTGATAAACTATATCAAATTAATGAGACTAAGGTTTCAAGTTTCGGTTAAATCGGGTCTGAATTAAATTATACTTCCTTCAAATCAAATTCTGCTTCCTGTGGGATTTGGCCAATTCAAATTCAGCATTATGCTCACACGCAATAGTAGACACCACATTCACGCACATGCACAAACACACACACAATTGCACATGCACGGACACGCACAAGTTTTCAAGCAATCTCTGTGTGAACAAACGAGACCTCTTCCTGTGAGCTCTGTATAATAGGTGGAGTATTCCCCGGTCTCACATGATCTCTACAGATTTTTTTTGGTTGTTGTTGATAACATTGTATGCCATAGTCGTAAAGCGTTTCATGACAATTAATTTGGTCCCGACACACTGAATAATATGTTTCGCTCAGTCCTTGAATCGTTACGTCCTCTCTGTTATATTTTTATGTTTTAGTCATTTAGCTGACGATCCTATTCACTTACACTTTAGTGCATTCATCTTCAGATAGCTCGGTGGGACAACCACAAATCACAGGTATAGAAAGTACATTTTTCTTCAATAACGTAGCTATCAGTTGGTGGAGGGGCAGCTCCTCTTTCTGTTCCGTAGGCCAAGTACCAGTGCCTTCAGTGGATTTACGCTTCGATTGGAAGCCAATCGTGTGGGTGGAGGAGCGTGGTAACACAAGAGAACTTGGAAAGGTTGAAAACCAAAGTGGACTGCAGAGTTCTGGATAAGATGCAGGGGGTTTGATGGCACAAGTGGAGAGCCCAGCCAACAGCGAGTTGTAGTAGTACAGACCGGAGAGGACAAGTGCTTGGATTAGGACCTGCGCCACTTGTCGAGTTTGACCTTGAGGCGGTGGGCCGACATCCAAGTTAAGATACTGTATCTGCCAGACACACAGAGATGCGTGTCGCCACCTGTGTGTCAGAAGGGGGAGGGGAGTGGTTGAGTGTCACCAGCACAGCAAATGACAGAAGAGACCATATGACGGAGCCTAGTGACTTGGTGTATAGAGAGACAAAGAGAGGGCCTAGAACTGAGCCCTGGGGGACACCAGTAGTGAGAGTATGTGGTGCAGATGTAATGGGTTGAAAACAAAGTTACTAAAAACAGACAATTTATTTTATTTTTTAAAACCAGTTTATGTGTTTGTATTAATCTAAATTGTATATTCTACATGCTTTAGCAATAGTAGTCCATCAGGCCACTAGATGGCGGTGTTGCACTGTGGTAGTAAGAGAAACAGCAAGTTCTGGCAAACCGAAAGCACCATTATTCAGAATAAAGAAAGTGCCAGAACTTTGAAGAAGTATGGAGGAGGAAGTGTGATGGTGCTCTGCTGGTGACACTGTCAGTGATTTATTAGCTTTCTGCAGCAATAGGCCATCCCATATGTTTTGTGCTTAGTGGGACTATTATTTGTTTTTCAAAATGACAATGACCCAACACACCTCAAGACTGTGTAAGGGCTATTTGACAAAGGAGAGTGATGGAGTTCTACATTAGATCACCCAACCTCAACCCTATTGAGATGGTTTGGGATGAGTCGGACCGCAGAGTGAAGGAAAAGCAGCCAACATGTGCTCAGTATATGTGGGAACTCCTTCAAGACAAGCATTCCAGGTGAAACTGTTTGAGAGTATGCCAAGTGTGTTCAAAGCTGTCAAGGCAACGGTTGGCTACTTTGAAGAATCTCAAACATATTTTGACTTGTTTAACACTACGTGATGCCATTTGTGCTATTTCATAGTCGTTGTCTTCACTTTTCCTGTACGACGTAGAAAATAAAAATACATACTGTATGAATGTGAAATACATTTTGGTTTTCATGTGAAAGTAAGACCGGGTAATTTGTGGAACATTTTAGAATTCTGCTTTAGGTAAAAGGATATTTATGTTGTGTAGTTTTTAATGTGTGCACTTGTTTGTACTTAGAACATTCACAAACACAAAAATAGACAACTGAACAAGAAAAAAACATTGAGAATGAAGAAAGTCAGAAATTAGCAGACGTAAACTTGCGTCCGGTCTTTTTACAGTTACAGGCCACCTCAGCTACAGACTGAGGCCGGTAACTCACACATATACTCTGCATCACCTGGTCAGAGCGACCTGCCAGGTAGGATGCAATCCAAGAGTGTGCAGATCCTGAGATGACCCAGCCCTGGGAGAGTGGAGAGGAGGATCTGATAGTCTGAGACACCCAGCCCTGAGAGGGTGGAGAGGAGGATCTGATAGATCCTGAGATGACCCAGCCCTGAGAGGGTGGAGAGGAGGATCTGATAGATCCTGAGATGACCCAGCCCTGAGAGGGTGGAGAGGAGGATCTGATAGATCCTGAGATGACCCAGCCCTGAGAGGGTGGAGAGGAGGATCTGATAGATCCTGAGATGACCCAGCCCTGAGAGGGTGGAGAGGAGGATCTGATAGATCCTGAGATGACCCAGCCCTGGGAGAGTGGAAAGGAGGATCTGATGGTTCACAATGTCCTAGGCAGCCGATAGATCTAGGAGGATGAGAACAGAGGAGAGAGAGAGAGAGAGAGAGAGAGAGAGAGAGAGAGTCGGCTTTGGCAGTGCGGAGATCCCCCGTGACAAATAGAAACGAAAGGGATACCTAGTTAGTTGTACAACTGAATGCCTTCAACTGAAACGTGTTTTCCACATTTAACCCAACCCCTCTGAATCAGAGAGGTGTGTCTTCCACGTTTAACCCAACCCCCTCTGAATCAGAGAGGTGCGGGGGGCTGCCTTAAATCAACATCCACGTCGGCGGCGCCCGGGGAACAGTGTGTTAACTGCCTTGCTCAGGGGCAGAACAGATTTTTACATTGTCAGCTCTGAGATTGGATCCAGCAACCTTCCAGTTACTGGCCCAACGCTCTAACCACTAGGCTTCCTGCCTTGCAGTCTCGGTTGAGTGACCCGTCTTGAAGCCTGCCTGGATAGGATCAAGAAGATCATTCTGAGAGAGATAACGAGAAAGTTGATCAGGGACAGCATGCCCAAATGTTTTGGAAAGAAAAGGAAGGCAGGTCTATAGTTTGACGTCAGAGGAGTCAAGTGTTGGTTTCTTGAGGGGAGCGGCTCAGGCCATTTTAAAGTCCGAGGGGACGCAACAAATGGTCAGGGATGAGTTGATGAGGGAAGTGAGGAAAATGGGAGAAGGTCTCCGGAGATGGTCTGTAGAAGGGAGGTGGATGGGGGTTGTCGGCCAGTCAGACCTCACTATTCGCAGGAGGTCATCTGGTAGAGAGGGGAGAAAGGTCAATGCATAGAGAAGTTGTGTTTAAAGTGGTAGAAAGTGGCTTTAGCAGCAGATACAGAGGAAGAGAAGGTTCAGACGAGGGAGTGAAAGAACGATAGGGCCTCCGGAACTTGAGTTCTCCTCCGTTTTTCACTTGGCTGCCCGCAGCCTTGTTCTGTAAACTCCCAATGAGTCAGTCACGGAGCAGGAACGGTGGGCCGAGCCGGCCAGGAGGAAAGGGGACAGTGCAAGTCATAGGATGAGGAAAGGGAGGAGAGTATGGTCGAAGAGGCAGAATCAGGAGACAGAAGGATTTAGCAGAAGGGAGAGGTGATAGGATAGACGAGGAGAGAGTAGTGGGAGAGAGAAGATTGCGACGGCGTATGACCATCTGGGTAGGGGCTGAGTGATTAGGGTTGGAGGAAAGATAGACAGAAAAGGAAAACAAAGTAGTGATCCGAGACCCGGAAGGGGGGGTTGCAGCGAGATTAGTAGGTGAACAGCCTCTAGTAAAGATGAGGTGAAGTGTATTGCCTGCCTTGTGAGTTGGAGGGGACTGGGAAAGTAGGAGGAAACTGTGAAAGTGAGAGGGGATTGGGAAAGGGTGAGGTCAAAAGAGGAAAGGAAGGGGAAAAAATTAATAAAAAAAACCAGACGTCGGCAGATTGAAGTCGCCAAGTACGAAGAACGGTGAGCCATCGTTGGAAAATTTGCTTATCAAGGTGTCAAGCTCATCGAGGAACTCTCCCAGGGCACCTGGTGGGCGATAGATGATGGACAGTTGAGAGAGGGAGAGAAGAGAATCTCCAGAGAAATAAGTAGACCTGTGCCGTCACCACGTCGACCAGATACTCTCTCGGACTATGAGAGAAAACGTCATCAGATGAAGGCTACCTGGAGTAGCAGTGTTCTCTGGGGTGATCCATGTTTCCATCAGGGCCACAAAAAATGTTTTTAAAAGGGACTGAAGGGCAGCATAGGCTGAGATGAACTAAGTCTTCCTGACCTGCAGATCTGCAGTTCCAAATGTTGCCAAAGACCAGGAATTCCACATGGGCAGTGAGCGCAGGGTACACACAATTAGAAAGGTTGCAGCCAAGGGTGGGGAGTGTCTGTAAAGCCTACAGGGAGAGGAGTGAACAGGTATAGAAAAGACAGTTGACAAAGCTGCAAAAGAGCAAAATGAAATGATCATAAAACAACTAGATAAGATAATGAAGTGCGAGAGTGGTGAGGAGCCTCGCTCTCTCTTCCTCCCTTCACCAACTCAACAGAAAACGTCACAATTTTGCAACAAACCCGCTGCTGATGAACCAAGGGAGACTGAAGTACTAACACTAATTGCTAATTGCCTAGCAAAGGTGGAGAGCACACCTCCCTGTGCTAATTGCTGATTGCCTAGGAGAGGTGGAGAGCCCACCTCCCTGTACTAATTGCTGATTGCCTAGGAGAGGTGAAACCACTCCCCCTCCGATACAGCCACTGATTATCAAAACAAGTCTTTCAAAACGCCTCTCATCTCCAGTCATCACCTCCCAAGGTGAAGGAGCCACCATAACTCCAAGTACTACTACTCTTCTTAGAGATAACCCTTCTGCATATTATCCAACACTTATTTATGGTTTAGTGAGCAGGTCACTCCCCCTGCGTGCTGTAACAGCTGCTGAAACGCTGAACCCCCACCCTCCCTCTCTAAACCGGGTTCTGAAGACTATGTTGTGGTCTCAAATGGGACCCTATTCCCTATTTAGTGCACTACTTTTTAAGCAGGGCCCATAGGGAATGCCATAAGGATTTGGTCAAAAGTAGTGCACTTAATAGGGAATAGGATGCCGTTTGTGACACGTATTCTCTGGTGCTGCTTTGCTGTCAGTTTCACCCCTCTGCTTATGAGTCTTGGTGGTAACCTCCCGTTCTGCCTCTGCCGGGGTCACATGAATAATTTACTCTTTAAATTTAGCCCGGCTCTGACATTTAAGATGTTTGATGCCCAAGGGCTTCCTCTTAACAGAGTAGATAGTGTTCTTTTCCCCCAGTGCACCATCTGATGAAGTACAAAGTGCAGACAGTGTAGTTGATATTAAATCCCCTTTTTTTTTTTTTTTACATCTCTGATATCCCTTCATGTGCCGTAGATACTTAAATCCCATGTGTTAATTGTTTGTGACTGACGCCAAGCGATGTACTGTGAAGATGAGGACGTAAACATAATGTGCAACAATAAAGTAGTGACACGTTATGATTATTCCGTGTAAACCTTAATCCCAGTATCATTTACCCTGCTCGTTGCTAAACTAATTGACGTGTATCTACTCGTGTAAAACATCAACTAAAGGTTGTGTTTACATTACTTTTAATTCAAATACTTTTGTTTGTAATTCTATTTTTATTAGAAGGTTTATTGGTTTATACAGAACCAAATCATTACTTACCCAAAACATGTTTAATTAAGCATTTCGCTACACCCGCAATAACATCGGCTAAACACGTGTATTTGACCAAGACAATTTGATTTGATGTACACGGTGTAGATGTTGACGTTGAATTGTTAAATTCCACTTCTCATGTCTGGCTTACACCTGATTCCCAACGTTTAATCCTCTCTTAAAAAATACACAGAGAAAATGATCTTATTTATTGGCATAACAGAGTGATTTAGGGATTCTGACCAATAGCAGAGATGAAACCAAATAAGGTGTGGATTCCATCCGTATCGCATGAAGATCAGTGTGAAAATGTTAAGGTCATGTCTGATAGTACTGGCGTTGTGCTGCGTTGACCGTCGAATGCAGTCTCTGCGACCGCGGGAACATTGCCTTTCAATTGTCAATCGTGCTATAAACGGGATCTTCAACTCTACGGTTTGAATAAAGCCCCTAATTTAATGGAGCCGGTCAATATCTTCGACCCATCTGACAAACGTTGGTATGAGCCAGTTCCTTCTCACCATTCCTTTCAGTTGCCTAGTCCACCCTCTGTCGTCTCCACAACCTCCTTCAACGTTACTTTTCCTTTAAAAGACTTTGTCTTTGAATGTTTTAACTTCCGCATCTATTTGCATCTGATCTGACTTTTTTTTTTTTGTCTTTTCTTCAAGGACAGTTGAAGTCTTCCTGCTGCCAAGAACTGTCAGAGATTTCGCATCGCGGTTTCAAAGGTGAGAGGACACCAATTAGAATGCCATCCCCGGCCATGAGCCAGTGGCACAGCTTGCCACAGGAAGTGGGATGCCTGACTTCCTGCAAGGGGTCACAGCTGTTGGTGGAGCGGCTGAGAGGCTGCCACTGCCAACCAATACGTGAACCGTTTAGTGTTAAGCAGGATGAGGAAGCAGGGTGACACTCATTTGAATCGCAAAGGAAGGAAGGAAAAAGTGTCTCAATGTCACCAATAAATTTACATGATTTCATAACATCTGCCACAGGACTTTGGTGGAATTAGAGGAGCACGTAGATGTCAAAGGAGTTCAGGGAGAGGCACAACTGGAAGTGTTCAGCACTTGGCAGCAAAAGTTTATCTTGACTCTCGTTCACAGTGGAAGTATCCTTAGAAGCACCGAGGAAGAACATGCAATATTTGATAAGTGCCCTTTTGTAGAGAATCTGTTCATCTATATATTCTCTATTTATTTTTTTGTTATAAAGAACAACAAGTAATGCTGAGCAATTAGATATTTTTGAGGTCTGTTCGATTTCGGTTTGATAATTTATTTTTTTGTTAAAATAAATCACTGATTTTTCGGTTTTGATTTTTCATTTGTTTTCATTATGTAGGTAAAAGTGTCATGGCGGCAGTGACTGTCCATTGTTGCTTATCATTTATTAACCGTCATTGATTCACATTACTTTGATACGTTTCAGTCGTTGTGTACATTACATTTGTTTTATTTGATGACTTTATGATTTGATTCCAAGTCATCATCTCATATTTATATGAAGATGTTGCCTGTGCTGTCTGACAGAAATCACTATTTTGTAGTCCTTCAAAGTAAATAAGTCATACTTTTATGACTTCTGAATAGATATCAAACACTTAGATCTTGGTAGAGATTCCTCCCAAAGCAACAGCTGCTCACCATATCCCCTCACCCATATCCCCTCACAATCCCACATTATTTAGTCTCTTCCGTAGGAGCTATTAAAAAAAAAAACACACAGACCGGCATTGTAGTAAAGTAGCACGTTTTTTTGTGCTACACTATGTAAAATATTAACCTGTTGGAAACTACAACTCCTTACTACAACAAACAGTTTGGCCTGGATCTGATTTGTCTCTAGAGAAACTGTGCAATGAGTGCATTGAGTTCACAAAAAAACAAAAAATTGAACCAACATCGGTCAGTTAGTTATTTAAAAAACGAAAAATAACTGACATTTCAATTAATCGCACAGCACTAGCACGTTATCGTTTGAAATGTTGCTAAATGTAAACTTGTTCTTCAAGATAATGAAAAATAACTTTTTTGTGTGTTTATTAAGGCATTTCCTCTGTGTCTGGATGTGATAATCTTTACCTGAGGTAAAGAACCACTGGAAGTGTGTCAGGGATGAAGACAGTGTGGGATTGGCTCCTGCTATGAGCAGCTGTCTGACTATGCCCATATATGGCTCAACCCAATTACGTTTTACTGATCTTCAGTCACTCTGCTGCCACACAGTCAAAACCATTAATCTCTCTGGCTGAGTGCTTGGCCATGTGTTAACAGCCTGGCCGCATCTCACTGTTCACCTGTCTGACCATCTCACACAAAACCATGCCAATCCTTCTGACTTACAGTGCATTTGGAAAGTATTCAGACTCACATTTTGTTACTTTACAGCCTTATTCTAAAATTGATTACATTGTTTTTTTTTTTTTACTCATCAATCTACACACAATACACCATAATGACAAAGCAAAACTGTTTTTGGGACATTTTTGCAAATGTGTTCAAAAATAAAAAATAATCTGAAATATGACATTTACATAAGTATTCAGACCCTTTACTCAGTACTTTGTTGAAGCACCTTTGGCAGCGATTACAGCCTCGAGTGTTACTGGGTATGACGCTACAAGCTTGTCACACCTGGTATTTGGGGAGTTTCTCCCATTCTTCTCTGCAGATCCTCTCAAGCTCTGTCAGGTTGGGATGGGGAACGTCGCTGCACAGCTATATTCAGTTCTCTCCATAGATGTTAGATCGGGTTCAAGTCCGGGCTCTGGCTGGACTGCTCAAGGGCATTTAGAGACTTGTCCCGAAACAACTCCTGTGTTGTCTTGGCTGTGTGCTTAGGGTCGTTGTCCTGTTGGAAGGTGAACCTTCCCCCTAGTCTGTGGTCCTGAGCGCTCTGGGGCAGGTTCTCATCGTGGATCTCTCCGTACTTTGCTCCGTTCATCTTTCCCACGACCCTGACTAGTCTTCCGGGAACCTGCTACTGAAGAACATCCCCACAGCATGATGCTGCCACCACCATCCTTCACCGTAGGGATGGTGCCAGGTTTTCTCCAGACGTGACGCTTGGCATTCAGACCAAAGAGTTCAATCTTGGTTTTATCAGTAACAGGAATCAAGGTAAGACCCAGATGCAGACATGTCGAATTGGCAGTGGTTTAATTGTCCAACAGGGGCAGGCAATAGAGAGGTCAAGGCATGCAGGGGTCAGTAATCCAGAGGTGGGGCAAAGGTCGGCAGGCAGGATCAGGGTCAGGAGCAGGCAGAGTGGTCAGGCGGGTGGGCTCAGAGTCAGGACAGGCAAGGGTCAAAAACCAGGAGGGAGAGAAAAAAGAGAGACTGGGAAAACCAGGAGCTGATAACAAAGACGCTGGTTGACTTGACAAACAAGATGAACTGGCAACGGACAAACAGAGAACACAGGTATAATACACAGATGGGCGAAACCTGGAAGGGGGTGGAGACAATCACAAGGACAGGTGAAACAGATAAGGGTGTCACAATCAGACCAGAGAATCTTGTTTCTCATGGTCTGAGAGTCCTTTAAGTGCCTCTTGGCAAACTCCAAGCGGGCTGTCACGTGCCTTCTACTGAGGAGGGACTGAGGGACGGAGGGATCCGTCTGAGCACTCTACAAAACAAGGCCTTATTGGTGGAGTGCTGCAGAGATGGTTGTCCTTCTGGAAGGTTCTCCCATGTCCACAAAGGAACTCTAGAGCTCTGTTACCTCCTTTGACCAAAGCCCTTCTCCCTGATTGCTCAGTTTGGTCAGGTGGCCAGCACTAGGAAGATTCTGTGTTGTTCCAATCTTCTTCCATTTAAGAATGATGGAGGCCACTGTGTTCTTGGGGACCTTCAATACTGCATTTTTTGTTAGCCTTCCCTAGATCTCTGCCTCGACACAATCCTGTCTCGGATCTCTACGGACATTTACTTTGACCTCATGGCGTGGTTTTTGCTCTGAAATGCGCTGTCAACTGTGGGACCTTATACAGACATGAGTGTGTATTTCCAAATCATGTCCAATCAATTGAATTTACTCTCAAAATTACAATTGTTCATTGAGAAACAAATATACTTGATTTTTTTGAGGTCTACGTCGAAGCTTAAATTATATTAAATTAAAATCGAAATTAGGTCTGGAAGAAAACGAACAAATTTAGATTTGAGTGTAATTCCTCTTTAATTAGATATGGTGTGCCATATAATGTGATGGTTCTGTACTGCTGCTGGCCTCAGACAAACCAGAACCCTCAGACACACAGCTAAAATGTCAAACCCTCTCCAGGGGGTTGATGCCAGTAGCAACACCTTGAGACTGAAGGGGTTTAAGGTGTGTACTGGGTATGGCTGTGTGTGTGATCTCAATGTTTAAAGTAATTGTTGTAGGTTGTGCATAATCATTGTGGAAAATATTGTGTTTTGTGAATTCACTACTTTGTGTTAACATTGCCATAACGTGAGTATATACTGTGACTTAACAGTGATATAACATGGTACTGTGACTTAACAGTGATATAACATGGTACTGTGACTTAACAGTGATATAACATGGTACTGTGACTTAACAGTGATATAACATGGTACTGTGACTTAACAGTGATATAACATGGTACTGTGACTTAACAGTGATATAACATGGTACTGTGACTAACATGGTACTGTGACTAACATGGTACTGTGACTAACATGGTACTGTGATTAACATGGCACAGTGATATAACATGGTACTGTGACTAACATGGTAGTTATATAACATGGCACAGTGATATATCATGGTACTGTGACTAACATGGTACTGTGACTAACATGGTACAGTGATATAACATGGTACTGTGACTAACATGGTAGTTATATAACATGGCACAGTGATATATCATGGTACTGTGACTAACATGGTACTGTGACTAACATGGTACAGTGATATAACATGGTACTGTGACTAACATGGTGCTGTGACTAACATGGTACTGTGACTAACATGGTACTGTGACTAACATGGTACTGTGACTAACATGGTAGTGATATATCATGGTACTGTGACTAACATGGTACTGTGACTAACATGGTACTGTGACTAACATGGTACTGTGATTAACATGGCACAGTGATATAACATGGTACTGTGACTTAACAGTGATATAACATGGTACTGTGACTTAACAGTGATATAACATGGTACTGTGACTTAACAGTGATATAACATGGTACTGTGACTTAACAGTGATATAACATGGTACTGTGACTAACATGGTACTGTGACTAACATGGTACTGTGACTAACATGGTACTGTGATTAACATGGCACAGTGATATAACATGGTACTGTGACTAACATGGTAGTTATATAACATGGCACAGTGATATATCATGGTACTGTGACTAACATGGTACTGTGACTAACATGGTACAGTGATATAACATGGTACTGTGACTAACATGGTAGTTATATAACATGGCACAGTGATATATCATGGTACTGTGACTAACATGGTACTGTGACTAACATGGTACTGTGACTAACATGGTACAGTGATATAACATGGTACTGTGACTAACATGGTACTGTGACTAACATGGTGCTGTGACTAACATGGTACTGTGACTAACATGGTACTGTGACTAACATGGTACTGTGACTAACATGGTAGTGATATATCATGGTACTGTGACTAACATGGTACTGTGACTAACATGGTACTGTGATTAACATGGCACAGTGACTAACATGGTACTGTGACTAACATGGTGCTGTGACTAACATGGTACTGTGACTAACATGGTACTGTGACTAACATGGTACTGTGACTAACATGGTAGTGATATATCATGGTACTGTGACTAACATGGTACTGTGACTAACATGGTACTGTGACTAACATGGTACAGTGATATAACATGGTACTGTGACAAACATGGTAGTTATATAACATGGCACAGTGATATATCATGGTACTGTGACTAACATGGTACTGTGACTAACATGGTACAGTGATATAACATGGTACTGTGACAAACATGGTAGTTATATAACATGGCACAGTGATATATCATGGTACTGTGACTAACATGGTACTGTGACTAACATGGTACTGTGATATAACATGGTACTGTGACTAACATGGTACTGTGACTAACATGGTAGTGATATATCATGGTACTGTGACTAACATGGTACTGTGACTAACATGGTACTGTGACTAACATGGTACAGTGATATAACATGGTACTGTGACTAACATGGTAGTTATATAACATGGCACAGTGATATATCATGGTACTGTGACTAACATGGTACTGTTACTAACATGGTACAGTGACTAACATGGTACAGTGATATAACATGATACTGTGACTAACATGGTAGTGATATATCATGGTACTGTGACTAACATGGTACTGTGACTAACATGGTACAGTGACTAACATGGTACAGTGATATAACATGGTACAGTGATATAACATGATACTGTGACTAACATGGTAGTGATATAACATGGTACTGTGACTAACATGGTAGTGATATAACATGGTCATGTGACTAACATGGCACAGTGATATAACATGGTACTGTGACTTAACAGTGATATAACATGGTACTGTGACTTAACAGTGATACAACATGGTACTGTGACTAACATGGTACTGTGACAAACATGGTACTGTGATATAACATGGTACTGTGACTAACATGGTACAGTGATATAACATGGTACTGTGACTAACATGGTAGTGATATAACATGGTACTGTGACTAACATGGTACTGTGATTAACATGGTACTGTGATATAACATGGTACTGTGATATAACATGGTACTGTGACTAACATGGTAGTGATATAACATGGTACTGTGACTAACATGGTACTGTGACTAACATGGTACTGTGATTAACATGGCACAGTGATATAACATGGTACTGTGACTAACATGGTACTGTGACTAACATGGTACTGTGACTAACATGGTACTGTGACTAACATGGTACTGTGACTAACATGGTACTGTGACTAACATGGTACAGTGATATAACATGGTACTGTGACTAACATGGTACTGTGATTAACATGGCACAGTGATATAACATGGTACTGTGACTAACATGGTACAGTGATATAACATGGTACTGTGACTAACATGGTACTGTGATTAACATGGCACAGTGATATAACATGGTACTGTGACTAACATGGTACAGTGATATAACATGGTACTGTGACTAACATGGTACTGGATACAGCCCTTAGCCGTGGTATATTGGCCATATACCACAAACCCCTGAGGTGCCTTATTGGTATTATAAACTGGTTACCAATGTAATTAGAGCAGTACAAATACATGTTTTGTCATACCCGGGTATACGGTCCGATGTCAGCCAATCAGCATTTAGGGCTTTAACCACCAAGCTTATAATGTGATAACAGATACAGTGACTTAACATAATTACTTTGGAGGTAAATTAATTTAAATGATAGTAATTGATACGTACAATGATTGTACCGCAAACAGTGGCATTGTGCTGTACTGTCTGTTATTGTCTCTAGTGTGTGATCAGTACTGTACATTTCTGTTGTTGTCTCTTGTGCGTGATCAGTACTGTGAACTTCTGTTATTGTCTCTAGTGTGTGATCTTTAAACGGGAGACAGTTTGCGTTATGTGGCATTAGTAAAGGAATTAGGAAACGTGATTTATGCTTGCAAGACATTCTTCATTTGAGCAAATTAGTTTCTGCTCCCTTGCCGAACAATCTCAGAGAACAAAAAGGGCCTCACTAAAACTGGAACTGTGGGACCCTATTATTCAGAGACTGATTAAGCCACTGCTCCTAAATTAACATTAGAACCGAGTCCCAAATGGCACCCTATTCCCTATATAGTGCACTGCCTTTTACCTATCAAAAGTAGTGCACTATATAGGGAATAGGGTGCTATTTGGGAAAGAGACTAGGGCTGGTTCTCTATTGATTCTACTGCGTTATCACTGTTAATCACACTGCTAGCCAGCCAATCAGGGTGGTAATAACTAAATCGTGACTTTTTAGTTTTCATTGATGCCTTTGATTGAGACAAAAACAAAAAGGAAACTCCGGAGGTATCGATCTGTGCTACTGAATCACCTGGTGTGTCCCGAACGGCACTCTATTCCCTATATAGCTGCTACGGCCCGGTGAAAAGGTAGTGCACTATTAAGGAAATAGGGTGCCATTTGGAACGTAAACACCTTCCCTCTCCGTCATGGCTCACTTGAACAATGGTCTTAGTATAACACTGGTTCAGGAAGATGGAGAGGTTACGGCTGGTTCAGGAAGATGGACAGGTTACGGCTGGTTCAGGAAGATGGACAGGTTGCAGCTGGTTAAACTGCTGGTTCAGGAAGATGGACAGGTTACGGCTGGTTCAGGAAGATGGACAGGTTATGGCTGGTTCAGGAAGATGGACAGGTTACGGCTGGTTCAGGAAGATGGACAGGTTATGGCTGGTTCAGGAAGATGGACAGGTTACGGCTGGTTCAGGAAGATGGACAGGTTGCAGCTGGTTAAACTGCTGGTTCAGGAAGATGGACAGGTTACGGCTGGTTCAGGAAGATGGACAGGTTACAGCTGGTTAAACTGCTGGTTCAGGAAGATGGACAGGTTACGGGTAGGTTACGCTGGTTCAGGAAGATGGACAGGTTACAGCTGGTTAAACTGCTGGTTCAGGAAGATGGACAGGTTACGGGTAGGTTACGCTGGTTCAGGAAGATGGACAGGTTACAGCTGGTTAAACTGCTGGTTCAGGAAGATGGACAGGTTACGGGTAGGTTACGCTGGTTCAGGAAGATGGACAGGTTACAGCTAGGTTAAACTGCTGGTTCAGGAAGATGGACAGGTTACGGGTAGGTTACGCTGGTTCAGGAAGATGGACAGGTTACAGGTGGGTTAAACTGTGGGTGGGTTACGGGTGGGTTACAGTGGTCGTAGTTCATGGGCTGGGGGGAAGAGGTACAAATGTGGTCATAATATGCCCGAGGGGACATACTACAGCACATTCGGAAAGTATTCAGACCCCTTTAACTTTTCCACATTTTGTTACGTTACAGGCGTATTCTAAAATGGATTAAATATTTTTTTCCCTCATCAATCTACATACAATACCCCATAATGGCAAAGCAAAAACAGTTTTTTAGAAATGTTGGCACATTTATAAAAAATTAAAAACTGCATTTATTTACAAAATAATTCAAACGCTTTGATGTGAGACTCGAAATTGAACTCAGGTGCTTCCTGTTTCCATTGATCATCCTTGAGCTGTTTCTACAACTTGATTGAAATCCACTTGTGGTAAATTTTATTGATTGGACATGATTTGGAAATGCACACACCTGTCTATATAAGGTCCCACAGTTGACAGTGCATTTCAGAGGAAAAAACCAAGCCATGAGGTCGAAGGAATTGTCTGAAGAGCTCTGAGACAGGATTGCGTCGAAGCTCTGATCAGGGGATGGGTACCAAAACATGTCTGCAGCGTTGAAGGTCCCAAAGAACACAGTGGCCTCCATCATTCTTAATTGGAACCACCAAAACTCTTCCTAGATCTAGCCGTACGGCTAAACTGAGTAATCAGGGGAGAAGGGCTTTGGTCAAGGAGGTGACCAAGGAGCCGTTGGTCACTCTGACAGAGCTCTAGAGTTCTTCTGTGGACATTGGAGAATCTTCCAGAAGGACAACCATCTCTGCAGCACTCTACCAATCAGGCCTTTATTGTAGAATGGTCAGACGGAAGCCACTCCTCAGTAAAAGGCACATGACAGCCCGCTTGGAGTTTGTCAAAAGGCACCTAAAGGACTCTCCGACCATGAGAGTGTCTGTCTGTCTGTCTGTGTGTGTGTGTTTTAAGTTGTTCCTAGAGGATAATTAGTGCAGTGCTTCAGAAGGGCCTCTGCCTGTTGCTGTTGGCACCATCTGCTTTGAGAGGCCAATCCATCTCTCCTGGGCTGCCATTTAACAAGACATGGGGGATTAGAGGTGATGAGTTCCCAAGATGGAGGCCTTCAACATACAATCGTATTTCTCCAAAGAGCCTATTAAAGGCACTAGTTACATTCAATAACAGGCAGAAAAAGGTGCAGTTATAGTATTTATTTCAAGCACTTTATATTAAAAAAAACAAAAAAAAACAAAACAATTCATGAATGAAACCTGTTCTATCAAAATGACAATATAATGACAATATTCTTGATGTTATGAAATATTTACACTACTGTTCCGAAGTTTGGGGTCACTTAGAAAAGTCCTTGTTTTTGAAAGAAAATCACATTTTTTTTTGTCCATTAAAATAACATCAAATTGATGAGAAATACAGTGTAGACATTGTTAATGTTGTCAATGTGTAACGATGTGCGCTGAGAGTCGGGAAGCGAGTTCAGAGTGTTTTAATAAATAAACACAACATAAAACAAAACAAACAGCACAAACGACACAAACGACTAAACACTGAAACAGAAACAATAACCCCTGGGGAAGGAACCAAATGGAGTGACATATATAGGGAAGGTATTCAGGGAGATGATGGAGTCCAGGTGAGTCTGAGGATGCGCAGGTTGCGTGTAACGATGGTGACAGGTGTGCGCCATAACGAGCAGCCTGGTGACCTAGAGGTCGGAGAGGGAGCACACGTGAAAAAAATTACTATAGTAGCTGAAAACATTAGATTTTTAATGGAATATCTACAGTACATAGGCGTACAGAGGCCCATTACCAGCAACCATCACTCCTGTGTTCCAATGGCACATTGCGTTAGCTAATCCAAGTTTATCATTTTAAAACACTAATTGATCATGAGAAAACCTGTTTGCAATTATGTTAGCACAGCTGATAACTGTTGTGCTGATTAAAGAAGCAATAAAACTGGCATTCTGTAGACTAGTTGAGTATCTGGAGCATCAGTTTGTGGGTTCAATTACAGGCTCAAAATGGCTAAGAACTTTCTTCTGAAACTCATGTCTATTCTTGTTCTGAGAAATTAAGGCTATTCCATGTGAGAAATTGTCAAGAAACTGAAGATCTCGTACAACGCTCCCTTCACAGAACAGTGCAAACTGGCAGCTTCATTAAATAGTATCCGCAAAACACCAGTCTCAACGTCAACAGTGAAGAGACTACTTCGGGATGCTGGCCTTCTAGGCAGAGTTGCAAAGAAAAAGCCATATCTCAGACTGGCCAATAAAAAGAAAAGATTAAGATGGGCAAAAGAACACAGACGCTGGACAGAGGGACCCTGTCTAGAGGACCAGCATCCTGGAGTCGCCTCTTCACTGTTCAAGTCGAGCCTGGTGTTTTGCGGGTACTAGTTAAGGAAGCTGCCAGTTGAGGACTTGTGAGGCGTCTGTTTCTCAAACTAGACACTCTAATGTTCTTGTCCTCTTGCTCAGTTGTGCACCAGGGCCTCCCACTCCTCTTTCTATTCTGGTTAGATATAGTTTGCACTGTTCTTTTTTTTTTTGGAACACAAGAGTGATGGTTGCTGATAACGGGCCTCTGTTTGCCTATGTAGATGTTCCCATTAAAAATCAGCCGTTTCCAGCTACAATAGTCATTTACAACATTAACAATGTCTACACTGTATTTCTGATCAATTTGATGTGGATTTTAATGGACAAAAAAAATGTGCTTTTCAGTCAAAAACAAGGACATTTCTACGTGAACCAAAGTTTTGAACGGTTGTGTATATTGTTTGCATAGCTGCTACAATTTAAGTAATTCTTCTTGAATGGCCCGGACTCATTGACACAGCAGTATATCCTAAATCGTTCCATTTTGAAATACAGTAATTTCTGACCGACTTGTTTTCAACAGCACTTGCTTGTGTACCGTTGTTGTACAGTAAATAACACAGGCCAACAGTGATGCTGGTAGTAGGTTATTGTCATAGCGGAAGGGACAAAGCAGAAGGATGTGAGGGGGTTAAAGAGAATCTTTCATCCACTCTTTAAATTGAACGATTGACTTGTGATACATGCCAAATGTACAGCCTGATTATTACCATTCACACACAGAAGCTATTTGGTAGGTCGAAGAATTAAAAAAAAAATCAGGATATTAGGTTTTTCAAAGACATTTTCTCATCCTTATTTTAACCAACAATCTTTTTTTTTTTTTTTTTTTTGTGGACTGTCCAGAGAGACCTACATGTGTGTGTTTAATGAGTAACCAGCTGATCTTTGATCCTAATGGCACAATTCCTTATGATCCTTTATGCACAGCCTTGCAGTGGGATCAAAGAAACACAGTTATGCCAAGGGAAATAAAAACATGTATTAAATATGAGTTTGCCTTGAACGATATATTAACAGGGTGAAAATCATCCAATTTATTCAATTGATAAGTCGGGCAATGCCTGTAGTTCACCGACCATTTTCATCATTCAAAAGCATAACTGCTCCAATAACTACTAAACTAATAGTTCTTTGTGCCAGAGAGAAAATATAACTTTTCTAGCCCTAATGAGATATTTTCAACGTAAAAGTCCACCCAGGGCACGAGTGGGCTCAAATCTTCATCATTTGTAGGCTGTTCTGTTCCAACCCTTGAGGGGGGGATGTCTTGTCTTTGACCACTATGAGATGATGAATGTATGGTTTAATATAAATGACCACCATCTGGCAATAAATCATCGGATTACTTTTATCTCCGTATACAACCGACATGCAGTCTGTAACCTACAGTATATCTCATAGACAAGCAACATCAATAAAGATAAACATCTAGGCTTGAGAAGGAACAAACTAACCAATGAATTACTCTATAAAACACAGGTGTTGCTGCTGTATGAAAGCAGGAGATTAGGATGTTATCAGGATGCTAGCTATCTGACAGATGAAAACAGGTGATCATGATGTTATCAGGATGCTAGCTATCTGATGGATGAAAACAGGAGATCAAGACGTTTTCAGTGCACTAGCTACCTGACAAATGAAAACAGGAGATTAGGGTGTTATCAGGATGCAAGCTATCTGACAGATGAAAACAGGTGATCATGATGTTATCAGGATGCTAGCTATCTGATGGATGAAAACAGGAGATCAAGACGTTTTCAGTGCACTAGCTACCTGACAAATGAAAACAGGAGATTAGGGTGTTATCAGGATGCAAGCTATCTGACAGATGAAAACAGGTGATCATGATGTTATCAGGATGCTAGCTATCTGATGGATGAAAACAGGAGATCAAGACGTTTTCAGTGCACTAGCTACCTGACAAATGAAAACAGGAGATTAGGGTGTTATCAGGATGCAAGCTATCTGACAGATGAAAACAGGTGATCATGATGTTATCAGGATGCTAGCTATCTGATGGATGAAAACAGGAGATCAAGACGTTTTCAGTGCACTAGCTACCTGACAAATTAAAGCAGGATATTAGGGTGTTATCAGGATGCAAGATATCTGACAGATGAAAACAGGGGATTATGGTGTTATCAGGATGCAAGATATCTGACAGATGAAAACAGGGGATTAGGGTGTTATCAGGATGCAAGCTATCTGAAGATTAATTTAATTTGGTTTGGTGACAAGAAGCTGCAAAGGCAGACAGCTGGGAAACTCTGTATGAAACTCTTTACATAAGTTCAAAAACAGATGCACTAGAATGAATAAAACACTAATTTTCTAATGGTCATACAATTTCTAACAATTGATAAACTTTTAATCGTGACCTTATTGAAGAAGGAGAGCTGGATCTGAATTCACAGAGCCCAAAGGTCCCTGTCTGGACGTACTTTTGAATGGAGACTATTTATCATCCTTTTCATCAGTTCAGAATGTGCTTTTGATTTATTAAACCTAGCATTCTCACATGGAAGATTCCCTCACAGGTCCTAGGTCTGTCCCCCATAAGAACTCTATTAGACTAGCATTCTCACATGGAGGATTCCCTCACAGGTCCTAGGTCTGTCCCCCATAAGAACTCTATTAGACTAGCATTCTCACATGGAGGATTCCCTCACAGGTCCTAGGTCTGTCCCCCATAAGAACTCTATTAGACTAGCATTCTCACATGGAAGATTCCCTCACAGATCCTAGGTCTGTTCCCCATAAGAACTCTATTAGACTTGTATTCTCACATGGAAGATTCCCTCACAGGTCCTAGGTCTGTCCCCCATTAGAACCCTATTAGACTAGCATTCTCACATGGAAGATTCCCTCACAGGTCCTAGGTCTGTCCCCCATAAGAACTCTATTAGACTAGCATTCTCACATGGAAGATTCCCTCACAGGTCCTAGGTCTGTTCCCCATAAGAACTCTATTAGACTAGCATTCTCACATGGAAGATTCCCTCACAGATCCTAGGTCTGTCCCCCATAAGAACTCTATTAGACTAGCATTCTCACATGGAAGATTCCCTCACAGGTCCTAGGTCTGTCCCCCATAAGAACTCTATTAGACTAGCATTCTCACATGGAGGATTCCCTCACAGGTCCTAGGTCTGTCCCCCATTAGAACCCTATTAGACTAGCATTCTCACATGGAAGATTCCCTCACAGGTCCTAGGTCTGTCCCCCATAAGAACTCTATTAGACTAGCATTCTCACATGGAGGATTCCCTCACAGGTCCTAGGTCTGTCCCCCATTAGAACCCTATTAGACTTGTATTCTCACATGGAAGATTCCCTCACAGGTCCTAGGTCTGTCCCCCATAAGAACTCTATTAGACTAGCATTCTCACATGGAGGATTCCCTCACAGGTCCTAGGTCTGTCCCCCATTATAACCCTATTAGACTAGCATTCTCACATGGAAGATTCCCTCACAGGTCCTAGGTCTGTTCCCCATAAGAACTCTATTAGACTAGCATTCTCACATGGAAGATTCCCTCACAGGTCCTAGGTCTGTTCCCCATAAGAACTCTATTAGACTAGCATTCTCACATGGAAGATTCCCTCACAGGTCCTAGGTCTGTTCCCCATAAGAACTCTATTAGACTAGCATTCTCACATGGAAGATTCCCTCACAGGTCCTAGGTCTGTCCCCCATAAGAACTCTAGTAGACTAGCATTCTCACATGGAAGATTCCCTCACAGGTCCTAGGTCTGTCCCCCATAAGAACTCTATTAGACTAGCATTCTCACATGGAAGATTCCCTCCCGGGTCCTAGGTCTGTCCCCCATTAGAACCCTATTAGACTTGTATTCTCACATGGAAGATTCCCTCACAGGTCCTAGGTCTGTCCCCCATAAGAACTCTATTAGACTAACATTCTCACATGGAAGATTCCCTCACAGGTCCTAGGTCTGTTCCCCATAAGAACTCTATTAGACTAGCATTCTCACATGGAAGATTTCCTCACAGGTCCTAGGTCTGTTCCCCATAAGAACTCTAGTAGACTAGCATTCTCACATGGAAGATTCCTCACAGATCCTAGGTCTGTCCCCCATAAGAACTCTATTAGACTAGCATTCTCACATGGAAGATTCCCTCACAGGTCCTAGGTCTGTTCCCCATAAGAACTCTATTAGACTAGCATTCTCACATGGAAGATTCCCTCACAGGTCCTAGGTCTGTTCCCCATAAGAACTCTATTAGACTAGCATTCTCACATGGAGGATTCCTCACAGGTCCTAGGTCTGTCCCCCATAAGAACTCTATTAGACTAGCATTCTCACATGGAGGATTCCTCACAGGTCCTAGGTCTGTCCCCCATAAGAACTCTATTAGACTAGCATTCTCACATGGAAGATTCCCTCACAGGTCCTAGGTCTGTCCCCCATAAGAACTCTATTAGACTAACATTCTCACATGGAAGATTCCTCACAGATCCTAGGTCTGTCCCCCATAATAACTCTATTAGACTAGCATTCTCACATGGAAGATTCCTCACAGATCCTAGGTCTGTCCCCCATAAGAACTCTATTAGACTAGCATTCTCACATGGAAGATTCCCTCACAGGTCCTAGGTCTGTTCCCCATAAGAACTCTATTAGACTAGCATTCTCACATGGAAGATTCCCTCACAGGTCCTAGGTCTGTTCCCCATAAGAACTCTATTAGACTAGCATTCTCACATGGAAGATTCCCTCACAGGTCCTAGGTCTGTTCCCCATAATAACTCTATTAGACTAGCATTCTCACATGGAAGATTCCCTCACAGGTCCTAGGTCTGTTCCCCATTAGAAGTAAAATGACTGTAAGTTCTGAAACTGGGCATCTGACAACTAGCAACATGAAGTCACCAAAAGCTAAGTAAATATCATTACTTAAGGATCTCCTCAAGTGGTTACATAAAACAATATATTAAGATACAGTGCCTTCGGAAAGTATTCAGACCCCTTGACTTTTTCCACATTTTGTTACTTTACAGCCTCATTCTAAAATTGATTCATTATGATTTTTTTTCGTCAGCAATCTACACAAAATGCCCCATATGAAAAACCAGAAATACTTTATTTACATAAATATTCAGACCCTTTGCTATGAAACTCGAAATTGAGCTCAGGTGGATTCTGTTTCCATTGATCATCATTGAGATGTTTCTACAACTTGATTGGAGTCCACCTGTGGTAAATTCAATCGTTTGGACATGATTTTGGAAAGGCACACACCTGTAAGGTCCGACAGTTGACAGTGCATGTCAGAGCAAAAACCAAGCCATGAGGTCAAAGGAATTGTTCGTAGAGCTCCGAGGCAGAATTGTGTTGAGGCACAGATCTGGGGAAGGGTTCCTAAAATTGAAGAATACAATGACCTCCATCATTCTTAAATGGAAGAAGTTATGAACCACCAAAACTCTTCATAGAGCTGGTCGCCCAGCCAAACTGAGCAATTGGGGGAGATGACCAAGATCCTGGTCACCAAGATCCCGATGGTCACTCTGACAGATCTCTAGAGTTCCTCTGTGGAGATGGGATAACCTTCCAGAACGACAACCATCTCTGCAGCACTCCACCAATCAGGCCTTCATGGTAGTGGCCAGACGGAAGCGACTTCGTAGTAAAAGGCACGTGAAGGCACGCTTGGAGTTTGCCAAAAGGCACCTAAAGACTCCTGACCATGAGAAACAAGAATCTCTGTTCTGATGTAACCAAGCTTGAACTATTTGGCCTGAATGCCAAGTAGCATGTCTGGAGGAAACCTGGCTACATCCCTATGGTGAAGAATAGTGGTGGCAACAGCATGCTGTGGGGATGTTTTTTTAGCAGCAGGGACTGGGAGACAAGTCAAAATAGATGCAAAGATGAAAGGAGAAAAGTACAGCGTGATCCTTGATGAAAACCTGCTCCAGAGCGTTCAGGACCGAAGGTTCACCTTCCAACTGGACAAAACGTCTAAGCACACAGTCAAGACAACGCAGGAGTGGTCTCTGAATGTCCTTGAGTGCTCAGCCAGAGCCCGGACTTGAACTCAATCGAACATCTCTGCAGAGACTTGAAAATTGCTGTGCAGCAATTCTCCAAATTCAGCCTGACAGAGCTTGACAGGATCTCCAGAGAAGAATGGGAGAAACTCCCCAAATGCAGCTGTAACTTGTAGCGTTATACCCAAGAAGACTCAATGTTGTAATCACTGCCATAGGTTCTTCAACAAAATACGGAGTAAAGGGTCCTAATACAGTGCCTTGCAAAATGATTAACCCCCCTTGGCGTTTTTCCTATTTTGTTGCATTACAACCTGTGATGTAAATTGATTTTTATTTGGATTTCATGTAATGGACATTATGGACAAAATAGTCAAAATTGGTGAAGTGAAATGAAAAAAATAACTTATTTCCAAAAATTCTCAGAAGTAAAAAAAGGAAAAGTGGTGTGTGCATATGTATTCACCCCCTTTGCTGTGGAGCCCCAAAATAAGATCTGGTGCAACCAATTACCTTCAGAAGTCACAGAATTAGTTAAATAAAGTCCACCTGTGTGCAATCTAAGTGTCACATGATCTCAGTATATATATACACCTGTTCTGAAAGGCCCCAGAGTCTGCAACACCATTAAACAAGGGGCCCCACCAAGCAAGCGGCACCATGAAGACCAAGGAGCTCTCCAAACAGGTCAGGGACAAAGTTGTGGAGAAGTACAGATCAGGGTTGGGCTATAGAAAAAATATCATAAGCTTTGAACATCCCACGGAGCACTATTAAATCCATTTTTTTTTTAAATGGAAAGAATATGGCACCACAACAAACCTGCCAAGAGAGGGCCGCCCACCAAGACTCACGGACCAGGCAAGGAAGGCATTAATCAGAGAGGCAACAAAGAGACCAATGATAACCCTGAAGGAGCTGCAAAGCTCCACACCAGAGATTGGAGTATTTTTATTTATTTATCCGTTATTTTACCAGGTAAATTGACTGAGAACACATTCTGATTTGCAGCAACGACCTGGGGAATAGTTACAGGGGAGAGGAGGGGGATGAATGAGCCAATTGTAAATGGGATTATTAGGTGACCGTGATGGTTTGATGGCCAGATTGGGAATTTAGCCAGGACACCGGGGTTAACACCCCTACTCTTACAATAAGTGCCATGGGATCTTTAATGATCGCAGGGAGTCAGGACACCTGTTTAACGTCCCATCCAAAAGACGGCACCCTACACAGGGCAGTGTCCCCAATCACTGCCCTCTGGCATTGGGGTATTTTTTAGACCAGAGGAAAGAGTGTCTCCAACTGGCACTCCAACATCACTTCCAGCAGCATCTGGTCTCCCATCCAGGGACTGACCAGGACCAACCCTGCTTAGCTTCAGAAGCAAGCCAGCTGTGGTATGCAGGGTGGTATATATATGTCCATAGGACCACTTTAAGCCGTACACTCCACAGAGCTGGGCTTTACGGAAGAGTGGCCAAAAAATAAATAAAAAAATGTTTGGTGTTTGCCAAATGGTATGTGGAGACTCCCCAAACATATGGAAGAACTCTGGTCAGATGAGACTAAAATTGAGCTTTTTGGCCATCAAGGAAAACGCTGTGTCTGGCGCAAACCCAACACCTCTCATCGCCCGAAAACACCGAACACCGTCGGTAGTGGCAGCATTATGCTTTGGGAATGTTTTTCATCGGCAGGGACTGGGAAACTGGTCAGAATTGAAGGAATGATGGATGGCGCTAAATACAGGGAAATTCTGGAAGGAAACCTGTTTCACTCTTCCACAGATTTGAGATTTGAGGTTCCCCTTCCAGTAGGACAATGACACTAAGCATACTGCTAAAGCAACACTGTGGTTTAAGGGGAAACATTTAAATGTCTTGGAAGGCCTAGTCAGAGCCCAGACCTCAATCCATTTGAAAATCTGTGGTATGACTTAAAGATTACTGCACATCAACAGAACCCATCCAACTTTAAGGAGCTGGAGCAGTTTTGCCTTGAAGAATGGGCAAAAATCCCAGTGGCTAGATGTGCCAAGCTTAAAGAGACATACACCAAGAGACTTACAGCTGAATTGCTGCAGAAGGTGGCTCTACAAAGTATTGACTTTGGGGGATTGAATAGTTGTGCAAACTCAAGTTTTCTGTTTTTCAGTCTTATTTCTTGTTTTGTGTAAATCAAATCAAATCCCCCAAAAATATATTTTAATTCAAGGTTGTAAGGCAACAAAATAGGAAAAATGCCAAGGGGTGAATTATTTTGCAAGTCACTGTTATATATATATTTTATTTCATTTTAAATAAATTAGCTACATTTTCTAAAAAACAGTTTTTGCTTTATCATTAGGGGGTGTATATAGTGTGTGTATATAGATATTGGAGGAAAAAAACATTTTAATAAATTTTAGAATAAAGCTGTAACGTAACAAAATGTGGAAAAAGTCAAGGGGTCTGAATACTTTCCGTAGGCTCTTTAAGTGCCTATAGAAAGTCTACACACCCTGTTGCTGACTTAAAATGAAATATAAAAAAAGATTAAATCATATCTTTTTCTGACAGATCTACACAACATACTCCACATTTTCTAAGGGAAATAGTCGGGACCTCTCACATGGAAGATTCCTCACAGATCCTAGGTCTGTCCCCCATAAGAACCCTATTAGACTAGCATTCTCACATGGAAGATTCCCTCCCGGGTCCTAGGTCTGTCCCCCATAAGAACTCTATTAGACTAGCATTCTCACATGGAAGATTCCCTCCCGGGTCCTAGGTCTGTCCCCCATAAGAACTCTATTAGACTAGCATTCTCACATGGAAGATTCCCTCACAGATCCTAGGTCTGTTCCCCATAAGAACTCTATTAGACTAGCATTCTCACATGGAAGATTCCCTCCCGGGTCCTAGGTCTGTCCCCCATTAGAACCCTATTAGACTAGCATTCTCACATGGAAGATTCCCTCACAGGTCCTAGGTCTGTCCCCCATTAGAACTCTATTAGACTAGCATTCTCACATGGAAGATTCCCTCACAGGTCCTAGGTCTGTCCCCCATTAGAACCCTATTAGACTAGCATTCTCACATGGAAGATTCCCTCACAGGTCCTAGGTCTGTCCCCCATAAGAACTCTATTAGACTAGCATTCTCACATGGAAGATTCCCTCACAGGTCCTAGGTCTGTCCCCCATAAGAACTCTATTAGACTAACATTCTCACATGGAAGATTCCTCACGGGTCCTAGGTCTGTCCCCCATAAGAACTCTATTAGACTAGCATTCTCACATGGAAGATTCCCTCACAGGTCCTAGGTCTGTTCCCCATAAGAACTCTATTAGACTAGCATTCTCACATGGAAGATTCCCTCACAGGTCCTAGGTCTGTTCCCCATAAGAACTCTATTAGACTAGCATTCTCACATGGAAGATTCGCTCACAGGTCCTAGGTCTGTTCCCCATAAGAACTCTATTAGACTAGCATTCTCACATGGAAGATTCCTCACAGATCCTAGGTCTGTCCCCCATAAGAACTCTATTAGACTAGCATTCTCACATGGAAGATTCCCTCACAGATCCTAGGTCTGTCCCCCATAAGAACTCTATTAGACAAGCATTCTCACATGGAAGATTCCTCACAGATCCTAGGTCTGTCCCCCATAAGAACTCTATTAGACTAGCATTCTCACATGGAAGATTCCCTCACAGATCCTAGGTCTGTCCCCCATAAGAACTCTATTAGACTAGCATTCTCACATGGAAGATTCCCTCACAGGTCCTAGGTCTGTTCCCCATAAGAACTCTATTAGACTAGCATTCTCACATGGAAGATTCCCTCACAGGTCCTAGGTCTGTTCCCCATAAGAACTCTATTAGATTAGCATTCTCACATGGAAGATTCCCTCACAGGTACTAGGTCTGTTCCCCATTAGAAGTAAAATGACTGTAAGTTGTGAAACTGGGCATCTGACAACTAGCAACATGAAGTCACCAAAAGCTAACGTAAATATCATTACTTAAGGATCTCCTCAAGTGGTTACATAAAACAATATATTAAGATACAGTGCCTTCGGAAAGTATTCAGACCCCTTGACTTTTTCCACATTTTGTTACTTTACAGCCTCATTCTAAAATTGTTTCAATATGATTTTTTTTCGTCAGCAATCTACACAAAATGCCCCATATGAAAAACCAGAAATACTTTATTTACATAAATATTCAGACCCTTTGCTATGAAACTCGAAATTGAGCTCAGGTGGATCCTGTTTCCATTGATCATCATTGAGATGTTTCTACAACTTGATTGGAGTCCACCTGTGGTAAATTCAATAGTTTGGACATGATTTTGGAAAGGCACACACCTGTAAGGTCCGACAGTTGACAGTGCATGTCAGAGCAAAAACCAAGCCATGAGGTCAAAGGAATTGTTCGTAGAGCTCCGAGGCAGAATTGTGTTGAGGCACAGATCTGGGGAAGGGTTCCAAAAAATGCCTGCAGCATTGAAGGTCCCCAAGAACACAGTGACCTCCATCATTCTGAAATGGAAGAAGTTATGAACCACCAAAACTCTCTCTTCATAGAGCTGGTCGCCCGGCCAAACTGAGCAATTGGGGGAGATGACCAAGATCCTGGTCACCAAGATCCCGATGGTCACTCTGACAGATCTCTAGAGTTCCTCTGTGGAGATGGGATAACCTTCCAGAAGGACAACCATCTCTGCAGCACTCCACCAATCAGGCCTTCATGGTAATGGCCAGACGGAAGCGACTTCGTAGTAAAAGGCACGTGACGGCACGCTTGGAGTTTGCCAAAAGGCACCTAAAGACTCCTGACCATGAGAAACAAGAATCTCTGTTCTGATGTAACCAAGCTTGAACTATTTGGCCTGAATGCCAAGTAGCATGTCTGGAGGAAACCTGGCTACATCCCTATGGTGAAGAATAGTGGTGGCAACAGCATGCTGTGGGGATGTTTTTTAGCAGCAGGGACTGGGAGACAAGTCAAAATCGATGCAAAGATGAAAGGAGAAAAGTACAGAGTGATCCTTGATGAAAACCTGCTCCAGAGCGTTCAGGACCGAAGGTTCACCTTCCAACTGGACAAAACGTCTAAGCACACAGTCAAGACAACGCAGGAGTGGTCTCTGAATGTCCTTGAGTGCTCAGCCAGAGCCCGGACTTGAACTCAATCGAACATCTCTGCAGAGACTTGAAAATTGCTGTGCAGCAATTCTCCAAATTCAGCCTGACAGAGCTTGACAGGATCTCCAGAGAAGAATGGGAGAAACTCCCCAAATGCAGCTGTAACTTGTAGCGTTATACCCAAGAAGACTCAATGTTGTAATCACTGCCATAGGTTCTTCAACAAAATACGGAGTAAAGGGTCCTAATACAGTGCCTTGCAAAATGATTAACCCCCCTTGGCGTTTTTCCTATTTTGTTGCATTACAACCTGTGATGTAAATTGATTTTTATTTGGATTTCATGTAATGGACATTATGGACAAAATAGTCAAAATTGGTGAAGTGAAATGAAAAAAATAACTTATTTCCAAAAATTCTCAAAAGTAAAAAAAGGAAAAGTGGTGCTTGTGCATATGTATTCACCCCCTTTGCTGTGAAGCCCCAAAATAAGATCTGGTGCAACCAATTACCTTCAGAAGTCACATAATTAGTTAAATAAAGTCCACCTGTGTGCAATCTAAGTGTCACTTGATCTCAGTATATATATACACCTGTTCTGAAAGGCCCCAGAGTCTGCAACACCATTAAACAAGGGGCAACACCAAGCAAGCGGCACCATGAAGACCAAGGAGCTCTCCAAACAGGTCAGGGACAAAGTTGTGGAGAAGTACAGATCAGGGTTGGGCTATAAAAAAATATCAGAAACTTTGAACAGCCCACGGAGCACCATTAAATCCAATATAAAAAAAAATGGAAAGAATATGGCACCACAACAAACCTGCCAAGAGAGGGCCGCCCACCAAGACTCACGGACCAGGCAAGGAAGGCATTAATCAGAGAGGCAACAAAGAGACCAATGATAACCCTGAAGGAGATGCAAAGCTCCACAGCGGAGATTGGAGTATTTTTATTTATTTATCCGTTATTTTACCAGGTAAATTGACTGAGAACACATTCTGATTTGCAGCAACGACCTGGGGAATAGTTACAGGGGAGAGGAGGGGGATGAATGAGCCAATTGTAAATGGGATTATTAGGTGACCGTGATGGTTTGATGGCCAGATTGGGAATTTAGCCAGGACACCGGGGTTAACACCCCTACTCTTACAATAAGTGCCATGGGATCTTTAATGATCGCAGGGAGTCAGGACACCTGTTTAACGTCCCATCCGAAAGACGGCACCCTACACAGGGCAGTGTCCCCAATCACTGCCCTCGGGCATTGGGGTATTTTTTAGACCAGAGGAAAGAGTGTCTCGAACTGGCACTCCAACATCACTTCCAGCAGCATCTGGTCTCCCATCCAGGGACTGACCAGGACCAACCCTGCTTAGCTTCAGAAGCAAGCCAGCTGTGGTATGCAGGGTGGTATATATATGTCCATAGGACCACTTTAAGCCGTACACTCCACAGAGCTGGGCTTTACGGAAGAGTGGCCAAAAAATAAATAAAAACATGTTCGGTGTTTGCCAAATGGTATGTGGAGACTCCCCAAACATATGGAAGAAGGTACTCTGGTCAGATGAGACTAAAATTGAGCTTTTTGGCCATCAAGGAAAACGCTGTGTCTGGCGCAAACCCAACACCTCTCATCGCCCGAAAACACCGAACACCGTCGGTAGTGGCAGCATTATGCTTTGGGAATGTTTTTCATCGGCAGGGACTGGGAAACTGGTCAGAATTGAAGGAATGATGGATGGCACTAAATACAGGGAAATTCTCGAGGGAAACCTGTTTCACTCTTCCACAGATTTGAGATTTGAGGTTCCCCTTCCAGTAGGACAATGACACTAAGCATACTGCTAAAGCAACACTGTGGTTTAAGGGGAAACATTTAAATGTCTTGGAAGGCCTAGTCAGAGCCCAGACCTCAATCCATTTGAAAATCTGTGGTATGACTTAAAGATTACTGCACATCAACAGAACCCATCCAACTTTAAGGAGCTGGAGCAGTTTTGCCTTGAAGAATGGGCAAAAATCCCAGTGGCTAGATGTGCCAAGCTTAAAGAGACATACACCAAGAGACTTACAGCTGAATTGCTGCAGAAGGTGGCTCTACAAAGTATTGACTTTGGGGGATTGAATAGTTATGCAAACTCAAGTTTTCTGTTTTTCAGTCTTATTTCTTGTTTTGTGTAAATCAAATCAAATCCCCCAAAAATATATTTTAATTCAAGGTTGTAAGGCAACAAAATAGGAAAAATGCCAAGGGGTGAATTATTTTGCAAGTCACTGTTATATATATATTTTATTTCATTTTAAATAAATTAGCTACATTTTCTAAAAAACAGTTTTTACTTTATCATTAGGGGGTATTGTGTGTGTATATAGATATTGGAGGAAAAAAACATTTTAATCAATTTCAGAATAAAACTGTAACGTAACAAAATGTGGAAAAAGTCAAGGGGTCTGAATACTTTCCGTAGGCTCTTTAAGTGCCTATAGAAAGTCTACACACCCTGTTGCTGACTTAAAATGAAATATAAAAAAAGATTAAATCATATATTTTTCTGACAGATCTACACAACCTACTCCACATTTTCTAAGGGAAATAGTCGGGACCTCCCGGGTGGCGCAGTGGTTAAGGGCGCCAGCTGTGCCATCAGAGTCCCTGGGTTCGCGCCCAGGCTCTGTCGTAACCGGCCGCGACCGGGAGGTCCGTGGGGCGACGCACAATTGGCCTAGCGTCGTCTGGATTAGGGAGGGCTTGGTTGGTAGGGTCTCATCGCATACCAGCGACTCCTGTGGCGGTGTAGCCTCCGACACATTGGTGCGGCTTCCGGGTTGGATGCGCTCTGTGTTAAGAAGCAGTGCGGCTGGTTGGGTTGTGTATCGGAGGACGCATGACATTCAACCTTCGTCTCTCCCGAGCCCGTACGGGAGTTGTACTACAACAATTGGATACCATGAAATTGGGGAGAAAAAAATAATATCATAATAGTCTTCACCCCCTGAGGTAATACTGGGAAGGACCTTTACAGCCATCAAAGCTGTGAATAATTATCATTACGATTCTACCAACTTTGCACAACTCTTAGGGCAACATACACTGAGTATACCAAACATTTGGTAACAACTTCCTAATAAGACTTTACATGGACTTTACGTGTCGAAAGCGCTCCACAGGGATAGTGGCCCATGTTGACTCTAATGCAGTTGTGTGTCAAGTTGGCTGGATGATCATTGGGTGGTGGACCATTCTTGATACACACAAAAAAAACTGTTGAGTGTGAAAACCCAGTAGCTTTGGAGTTCTTTACACAAACCGGTATGCCTGGTACCTACTACCATACCCCCTGTTCAAAAGCACTTCAATATTGCGTATTGCCCATTCACCCTTTAAATGGCACACATACACAATCCATTTCTAAATTGTCTCAAGGCTTAACAATCATTTTTTAAGCTGTCTCCTCCCCCTCATCTAGTTACGTGAATAAGATATTATAACTTTCACCTGGATTTTTTTTACTTGCTCAAGCTCATTAAATTTGGTTGGGGATCATTGATGGACAGTGATATTTAAACTTTGTCTCAGATTTTTTTTTAAGCATATTTAAGTCAGGACTGAGACTAGACCCGTGAGGAACACTCAATAACTCTTGGTTAGTCTTCTGCATAAAAATCTGTGTAATTGTCTTGCTGAAAAATGAAAACTATCACAAGGTAAAGTTTTCAGAAGACTGAGATGGGGTTTCCTCTGACAAACTCCCCAGTCCCTGCCGATGATAAGCATACCCATAACACGATGCTGCCACCACAAAACTTGAAAATACAGAGAGTTTCACTCTGTTGTGTTGTATTGGATTAGACCCAATTTCTTTGCCATGTTGTCTAGCAGGTCTACTTAAAAAACTTCTTAGGGATAGTCCCCCCCCCCCCCTTTTCTTTCAATTTTCACCTAAATGACATACCCAAATCTAACTGCCTGTAGCTCAGGCCCTGAAGCAAGGATATGCATATTCTTGGTACCATTTGAAAGGAAACACTTTGAAGTTTGTGTAAATGTGAATTGAATGTAGGAGAATAACAAACACAATACATCTGGTAAAAATAATACAAAGATAAAAACAACCTGTGTTTTTTTTTACCACCATCTTTGAAATGCAAAAGTCACTGTCACTGTTATAGCTATCACTCACTGGTTGTAATTCCGATAGTTTCCACAAGATGGCAGCAGTGTACGTGCAAAGTTTCAGATTAATAACCTGGAGTATGATTTATCCTCAAGACTTTTAGTGTGAAGTCCAAAGGTACATTTGGGCAAATCGTGAAGGAGACATTCGCATTCATATTCAATTTTTCGGCAAGAATATTGTCAAATCTGTAAACCTGGACTTTGATTTAGCTTTCCAAGTATTAGTAGCCATATTATAATTTCAACATTTGCAAAACAACCAGTTTTCATATGACTCTGAATATCCTTATATTTTTTGTCCAAAATTAAAAGGTTAGAAGCTACACTTTATGACATATACATGGTTTCCGGATACTCCTGTAAATCCCAGCTCAATGGCTATCTCGCTAGCTTTGTTTGACCCCGATTGGTGCTTATTTGACAAAGATACAGTCGTTCAAGTGATGGCCGCCCCCGTCATCGGCGTGCCATGAAGGCTTCACTCTCTGACCAATTATGGTGTCCTATAGAATATACTACACCCCTAATGAACTAGCGAAGTCTTGTTAGCTTCTAGGATCTCTGAGGAATAGATACAAACGTGATTTGACTCGTTGAAACAACGTTTAGGGTGAGATTTTCACAGATTCCTTTCTTTGCAAATTGAACGAGTGGAAATACAAAATCGATTGCGCATGCCATATGGACCTTTTTAGGACATGAAAAATTACTTTATCTAACAAAACGAAACTTCATATTATCTCTGGGACCCTTTGGATGATGAATCAGAGCAAGATTTTAGAATGTAAGTACACCTTTCATCTTCAGAGGTGAATTTATCGAACCTATCCCGGTGAAAAAACGGTTTTGTTGTTAGGAGCTCTCCTCAAACAATAGCATGGCATTTTTTCACAGTAATAGCTACTGTAAATTGGACAGTGCAGTTGTATTAACAAGAATTTAAGCTTTCGGACAATATAAGACACTTCTATGTTCCGACATTTGTTGTTACTCTGAAATCTGCGATCTTGGCAAAACGCTCTGAATGATTTACAACTGTCCCGTTGACGGAATGCCGATCCTTACAAAGATGTAGTTGAATTTATTCTGCCACTGTGTCTTGGCCTTAGGCCTATATATCAAGGTGTCAAGGCATATGAACTACGAGGTTAAAGAACAAACAACACAATCATCACAACACACAATACACTTTTTTTCCTGGCTTGGTTTCCACAGTTATTTTACCCACACACTGCTACTGCCTAAATGTCTGCATATTAAAGCCCCTTCCGCCCCATTAAAGCCCCTTCCGCCCCATTAAAGCCCCTTCCGCCCCATTAAAGCCCCTTCCGCCCTATTAAAGCCCCTTCCATCATATTAAAGCCCCATCCATCCTATTAAAGCCCCTTCCATCATATTAAAGCCCCTTCTGCCCTATTAAAGCCCCTTCCATCCTATTAAAGCCCCTTCCGCCCCATTAAAGCCCCTTCCGCCCTATTAAAGTCCCATCCATAATATTAAAGCCCCTTCTGCCCTATTATAAAGCCCCTTCCATCATATTAAAGTCCCATCCATAATATTAAAGCCCCTTCCGCCCCATTAAAGCCCCTTCCGCCCCATTAAAGCCCCTTCCGCCCTATTAAAGCCCCTTCCATCATATTAAAGCCCCATCCATCCTATTAAAGCCCCTTCCGCCCTATTAAAGTCCCATCCATAATATTAAAGCCCCTTCTGCCCTATTAAAGCCCCTTCCATCATATTAAAGCCCCATCCATCATATTAAAGCTCCTTCCACCCTATTAAAGTCCCATCCATAATATTAAAGCCCCTTCTGCCCTATTAAAGCCCCTTCCATCACATTAAAGCCCCTTTCCACCCTATTAAAGCCCCTTCTGCCCTATTAAAGCCCCTTCCATCATATTAAAGTCCTTTTAAAGCCCCTTCCCTCATATGTATTATATGCAAAAGTATTTTAAGCAATACTGTACAAGATTTCATTAAAAAAAACTGAAGAAATTTACTGCGGAGCCGTAAAAATTGGTATTGCCAGAGAGGCACAATGCATGTTCAATAAAACAATATGAGATCATAAATGGTGAGTAGCATCTCGGAGGCAGATTAAATGAAAATCAGGGAATCACTCATGTCTGTAATAATCTACTTTGACAGATCGTGATAAAAGTGTGCAAACCAGCTCCTATAATTCACTCTGTCTTTCACATGACATGCGATGGCCTTTTCTCCAGAAACACACCTTGACATTATCACAATTAACAGGATTCGTCCCAAATGGCACCCTATTCCCTATTTAGTGCACAATTTTGACCAGTGATCTAAACAGGGAATAGGGTGTAATTTGGGATAGAGACTTTATCCAGTATACTAATAATTCCCCTACAGAGCTACACTGGTTTAGGTAATACACTGACTATTAAAGAAATAAAGAAAGAAAGTCAATATTTCTAAGCCTAATGCGTGGTTCTCAGTCAACTCAGTCAGTGTGTAAAGCATGGCTCTTGCAACACCAGGATAGTGGATCCATTTCCGGGGCCACCTATACATAAGAAATGTATTCACCAGTGGAGGATCCTCAGAGGAGGAAGGGGAGGACCATCCTCCACAGTGAAATTTCATAAATAATTAAATAATAATAATTTTAATAAATAATAATAATAACGTACTGAAACATTAAAACATTTATCCTTTCTAGATAAAACTAAATACTGCATATTAATGTCACCAAATAATTTATTAAAATACACTATTTTGCAATGAAGGTCTACAGTAACTTCAACAGCACTCTGTAGGGTAGCACCATAGTGTAGCCGGAGGCCAGCTAGCTTCGATCCTCCACTGGCTACATTGACTTCAATACAAAACCTAGGAGGCTCGTAGGCCTCACCCCCTTCCATAGACATACAGTTGAAGTCAGACACCTTAGCCAAATACATTTCCACTCAGTTTTTCACAATAGTAAAAATTCCCTGTCTTAGGTTGGGATCACCACTTTACTTTAAGAATGTGAAATGTTAGAATAATAGTAGAGAGAATGATTTATTTGAGCTTTTATTTCTTTCATCATATTCCCAGTTGGTCAGAAGTTTACATATGTAACGGATGTGAAACGGCTAGCTTAGTTAGCGTGGGCGCTAAATAGCGTTTCAATCAGTGACGTCACTTGCTCTGAGACCTTGAAGTAGTAGTTCCCCTTGCTCTGCAAGGGCCGTGGCTTTTGTGGAGCGATGGGTAACGATGCTTCGTGGGTGGCTGTTGTTGATGTGTGCAGAGGGTCCCTGGTTCGCGCCCGGGTATGGGCGAGGGGACGGTCTAAAGTTATACTGTTACACATACACTCAAATATACACTCAGTTCTGCCCACATACACTCAGTTCTGCCCACAAATGTTCTATAGGCTTGAGGTCAGGGCTTTGTGATGGCCACTCCAATACCTTGACATTGTTGTCCTTAAGCCATTTTGCCACAACTTTGGAAGTATGCTTGGGATCATTGTCCATTCGGGAAGACCCATTTGTGACCAAGCTTTAACTGCCTGACTGATGTCTTGAGATGTTGCTTCAATATATCCACGTAATTTTCCTTTCCTCATGATGCCATCTATTTTGTGAAGTGCACCAGTCCCTCCAGCAGCAAAGCACCCCCACAATATGATGCTGCCACCCCCGTGCTTCACGGTTGGGATGGTGTTCTTCGGGCTTGCAAGCATTCCCCTTTTCCTCCAAACATAACGATGGTCATTATGGCCAAACAGTTCTATTTTTGTTTCTTCAGACCAGAGGACATTTCTCCAAAAAATAAAATCTTGGTTCCCATGTGCAGTTGCAAACCGTAGTCTGGCTTTTTCATGGCGGTTTTGGAGCAGTGGCTTCTTCCTTGCTGAGTGGCCTTTCAGGTTATGTTGATATAGGACTCGTTTTACTGTGGATATAGATATTTTGTACCTGTTTCCTCCAGCATCTTCACTAGGTCCTTTGCTGTTGTTCTGGGATTGATTTGCACTTTTCGCACCAAAGTACGTTCATCTCTAGGAGACTGAACGCGTGTCCTTCCTGAGAGGTATGACGGCTGCGTGGTCCCATTGTGTTTATACTTGCGTACTATTGTTTGTTCAGATGAACGTGGTACCTTCAGATGTTTGGAAATTGCTCCAAAGGATGAACCAGACTACAATTTATTTTCTGAGGTCTTGGCTGATTTCTTTTGATTTTCCCAATGATATCAAGCAAAGAGGCACTGAGTTTGAAGGTAGGCCTTGAAATACATCCACAGGTACACCTCCAATTGACTCAAATGATATCAATGAGCCTAACAGAAGCTTCTGAAGCCATGACATGATGTTCTGGAATTTTCCAAGCTGTTTAAAGCACAGTCAATTTAGTGTATGTAAACTTTTGACCCACTGGAATTGTGATACAGTGAATTATAAGTGAAATAATCTGTCTGTAAAAAAATGTTGGAAAAATTACTTGTGACATGCACAAAGTAGATGTCCTAACCGATTTGCCAAAACTATAGTTTGTTAATAAGAAATGTGTGGAGTTGTTGAAAAACGAGTTTTAATGACTCGTTTTAACGACTTTAATGACAACCTAAGTGTATGTAAACTTCTGACTTCAACTTTATATTCTCCAACATTCATTTCACATGTCCACTAACTTCAAAGTCTTTCCTTTCAAATGGAACCAATAATATGCACATAATTGCTTCAGGGCCTGAGCTACAGGCAGTTAGATTTGGGTATGTCATTTTAGGTGAGAATTGAAAGAAAAAAAGTTTGAACCTTAATTAGGAGTGTAGAGTGATAGTTGAGCATTTTTAGGATATTATTCCATTCAAATACATTTTTTTCAAATTACAGGAGATTGGATGAGGTATATTCAAATTATTTTGGGGGGGTTTTGTAACGTTTTTTTTTGTTTCCAGTTAGTGTAATTTATTTAAAATGTACCTTGCTGACTTCAGTAGTTAGCTAGCTAACGTTACCAGCGCGAGTGTGCAGTTTTCTCCGCCAGAATGGCTGTCGTTGAAGAACCACGTTCATTCTCTGGGGTACACGGTAAAGGTGAGAATTAAAAGTGAGCGTCGACCTCTGCCTGACATCAGTTTCATGAAGAAGGTTGAAAAGGTGAGGGCATTCAATTCCAACTGGTATCAAAAGTATAGCTGGTTAACAGGGAGCCTTTTGTCAAGCCGTCTGTATTGCTGTCCTTGCCTGCATTTTGGAAAGTCTGAGCCTTGGTCAAAAGGTGGGTACGGTGACCTGAACAACATCGACCGTTCAGTTAAATGGCTTAAACTAAAGCAGCGAGATAATAAATGGCCACATCAGATTCAAGCTTCTGGGGAAAATATGCATCGATTATTACGCGTTAGAGGACACGACGAAAGGGAATGTGCCGCCAACAAGGGCAACTAAAAGGAGGTAATTGCTGAGGTAATGGTATGTTATAATGCTTTACTTGCTGAACATATCAAACTTTTTTTCTGGGATGTCGAATACAATTCTGAATGATTTAATAGCTTCCACCGCATCATCCATTAAAAGTTAGATTAAAGAGAAGGGGTTGACTCCGCCGCATTTTTTCATGTAAACTCTAGTAGGTTTAACACTTTCCCGCAGGACTTATTCAACAAATATATATTTTTTAACCAGGCAAGTTCGTTAAGAACATATTCGTATTTACAATGACGGCCTACACCGGCCAAACCCTGTCTGTAGGGACGCCTCTAGCACTCGAGATGCAGTGCCTTAGACCGTTGAGCCACTCAGGAGCCCATGGTCATACGTAATCACTCCGGACAGACACCAGCAAAAACTCACGACATAAATGTTGCAGCAGGCTAGGCTACACCTAAACATCAGAAATCTGACATGCTGTATGGGATGAAAACGAGACAATTGTATCAATCTGATAAACTGTAGGCTACTAATAAGAGCAGCTGCATACAGCCTATGCACCCTGTCCATCTGGTCAGGGTGAACTAGACAAGTAGACAATGGACCTGATCGGACAGCTCCAGAGCCTCTGCTCTTTTCTGTCCATAAGAAACAATTGGATTAGTGGAAGAGGCAGGGCAGGCCAGGAACAAGGAAGAAGGGTGTGGTCAGCAGGGCATCACCCGAGGCTGAATGCCCTAAGGTTTTTATCAGAACGGTTAGTTTCGCCTTTTTGCTTTTCCCGACATGAATTTGTGGTGTTTTGTTTTAAAAATAGAGGTAAAAAATAAGAGGAGAAAAAAAGAGGAATAAAAGAGGGATAAAAGGACTTCATTAAAATTGTAGCTCACAGCTGTGCATGGGGAGAGGGGTCGGGGTGCTAAGGAGTGCATTCACATGTATCTACACACTTTCACAAATATCTACACATTTTCATACACACTTTTTATATTTTGTATTTTTTGTATTTAAAAAAAAAAATTATAATTATTTTATTTTTTTCCTCTCTTCTAGGTCAGCTTCAGCATTATGGACATGGGTGTATCTGTGAACTAATTGGTAACGTTGTGTATTGATAGTCCATTTGTGTGTCAGGAGAAAATGTCAATGTGATCAAATGTAGTTTATATTTAGAATTGGGCTTTTTTTTAATCCAAAATGAATCAATCAACATAATAGTGATGACAGTGATGACAGATGTGATTAAATTGCTTTATAAGGCCTACATGATGCAAATATGCATAAAGCTCAGCCCTGTGAGTTCTATTGTCTATCAGTTGCTGTGTCTGGGTAGAGGAAATCCCCCCCCTCCTCCTAATCTAGTCTTAAATATAACGAATATGAACCAATATAAGGTAGCTGCAGTTTGACGGGGTTTTCATCCCACCCAGGGCCAGAAGTTTTCTTTCGGGAATTTCTTTAAACCATGTGACCTGATTAGGGAAAAACTGGTCCCATCATAGCCCATATAAACCCTTTTAACAGCTGATTTAATCACTGTCATACCTTTTTATAGGGTCCAGAATTTTCCTAGATAGGTGAACAATAAGGAAAAAACTCCAGTCCCCCAGGGAGTAAAAATTGCCCCACCGCTCTGGGACCTTTGGCGCCACCATTCTTGCTTGCAGTTGTCATCAGGTATGTGGACGATCGGGGCTTTATTCAGGAACGTTTCTTGATGTGTCAAGTGGACGATATGGCGCAGTCTGTGTTTGACTTTGGGAATTCTGAGATGTCTGTGTTTAACTTTAAACTCATTGTCGAAACCTACGATGACACAGCTGTAATTAAATGTTTCTCCTATTTGTATTTACAGCTAAGTCCTACCCCCCCCCCCCCCCCCTCTGTTCCCTGATTAAGAAGTGATGACCACTACCATTGTCGACTCTCTCCTGACATGAACTGAAGCCACGTCGCATGTGCCCGCTCATCCACTCTCCAAGCACTGTGAGTACCCTTATCAATTTTTTTTCATTATTGTATGTAGAGTCAGTCACATACACAATCGCACATCAATGATTTTACTCCTTGCTTAGACTAAAGAGCTAAGAATGAGTTAGTCCAACTGTGTCGTGTGTTGTGTTATTGTTTTTTGTCTTCCCATTCAAATACACGTATTCAATCACTGCAGTGATCCTTTTCCAACACGGTAGGTCACTTTGGATAAAAGTGTTTGCTAAATTAAATATATTGTAAATTGTATTGTAACGCTTGACTCTGAGGATCAGTCGTAGACATTGGGACAGGGAGGAGGAGGAGGAGTCGTCGAGGTGGCTAGAGTAGCGTGCTAGCCTGTTCAACTCTTTACAAGGATGTGTGGGATCATTCAGGCATTGTAACACGTTTTGAATCTGAACAGCCACTCCACGTCTTCTTCATTCTATGCCCGGAGATCTATCTCTGCCGTTATTTGTTTCCATGGCAACTTTTTTACACCTATTGTCACTTATGTGTCTTGTGCTTGTCCATCTAGCTCTGGCAGAACCTTTTGATGTCATTCAATACACGTCTAACAAGATGATATCAGGAGGTGGACAGAGGCTCTGTGAATCGGTTAAGTGCAATGGTTTCCAGAACCCTGTCCACAGGTACAATCATCTCTCGATATGAAATGTAATGGCGATTTTTCTAAAGATGTAACATTCCTAAAAAAGGACTCTGTCTGCAAGCATCAACTTGAGGCTAATTGGCCATCTTGTTTGACAGGGCAGTAAGGAAGCTAAGATAACTCCGACAAGTAAGTCAGACAGTCTACAGTAGAGTTGTTACAAAACACCATTTCTTTAATCATTTCTTCTCCTCTTCTTCCTTTTCCTCCTCCTCCTCCTCCTCTTCTTCCTTCTTCTTCTCTTCCTCTTTCTTCTTCCTTCTTCCTTCTTCTTCTCTTCCTTCTTCCTTCTTCTTCTCTTCCTCTTTCTTCTTCTTATTTCCTCTTCCTCTTTCTTCTTCTTATTTCCTCCTCTTCTTCTTCTTCTTCATTCTTCTTCTCCTCTTCATCATCTTCTTCTTCTCTTCCTCTTTCTTCCTTCTTCTCTTCCTCTTTCTTCTTCCTTCTTCTCTTCCTTTCTTCTTCTTCTTATTCTTCCTTCTTCTCTTCCTCTTTCTTCCTTCTTCTCTTCCTCTTTCTTCTTCCTTCTTCTCTTCCTTTCTTCTTCCTTCTTCTCTTCCTTTCTTCTTATTCTTCCTTCTTCTCTTCCTCTTTCTTCCTTCTTCTTCTCTTCCTTTCTTCTTCCTTCTTCCTTCTTCTCTTCCTCCTTCTTCTTCTCCTCTTCCTCCTAATACTTGTTCTTCTTCTACTTCTCTCTTCTTCTTTCTTCACAGAACTGTTAACAATGAGCGTGTTGATATTTCGGACCATGTCTGTCTGTCTGTCTGTACATCTGTCTTGGTCACAGAGGGAATTCAAGTGAGGTGATGACATACCTCCCAATCATAAAAAGCCCTCACAGAGAAAGGTATTATTTGTTCTCATTCAGTGGAACCTCTTCATGCTGATTACTAAGTGACTCATCATTTTGTGGAAGATTGGCTGCCAGGGCCATCTTACATTTGGAGATATTGTGTGAACAGACTACTTAGAGACTACAGAGGTTTGGTGCGGACGAATAGACCCACATGAAGCACTTTGTGGTAGGCCTTTCTAGAAGCATCAAGGCAGTCATTTTGACTGCATATGAATTTAAATGTTGAAATATCTCTGAAATGTTTTCAAAGTCATGCCCCCCTCCATTCTTTTCCTAAATAAGTATATTTAACACACGTATGTTGTTAGAATTTCAATATCACAAACAGAACTACAGAAGAAGTATGGGTCTATCATTTCTGAAATCACAGAGGTACAGAGGTGCAGATGAATAGGTTTACATTAATAGCTTGGTTCAATTCACAATAGCAGGCCTTTTTATAACTAGAACGACAGCAGAACTGTATGGTTCTAGAACTCTACCCATCGTTCCTGGAATCCCAGTCCCTTATGACAGCAGAACTGTATGGTTCTAGAACTCTACCCATCGTTCCTGGAATTCCAGTCCCCTATGACAGCAGAACTGTATGGTTCTAGAACTCTACCCATCGTTCCAGGAATTCCAGTCTCTTATGACAGCAGAACTCTATGGTTCTAGAACTCTACCCATCGTTCCTGGAATCCCAGTCCCTTATGACAGCAGAACTCTATGGTTCTAGAACTCTACCCATCGTTCCAGGAATTCCAGTCTCTTATGATTTGCTCGTCTTTTAGTCAAACTCCTCCAGAAGTACAATACATCTACAAGTTACTTCATAGTGCTTTTGAATGGACTGCTCAATAGTAGGGATTTGTGGATGTAACCAAATGACAACCTATTCCCTATAAAGTGTACTATTTCCTACAATTTATTAAATATGGATAATTTCCTGAAAAACTGGACTCAAATCATAAAAGGCAAACTGGCTGCTTAAAGACGGGCTCTAATGTTTCTTCTCAGAAATTTGAAGTGTCTCTAAGACGGGACCAGATGATAATGATGTGATTCCATCATACTGGAATAGAAAACATGCTGAACAAGGGCTTGAGTCAATCTGATCACCCCTTTTCAACTTTGCACCTTTCACGGTAAACGCTACAGATGTTCGCTCATTAATGTAAAGCGGACCAGATTAAATCTAAGTCTTAGTGGTTTATTTTGAGAGGAAATGTTATTCATTATTATACCAACACAATACTAGATATTTACAGTATGACTGCCTCAAACACCAGCAATGTGATGAATCAACCATAGAAATAGAATTACTAGAACGAATTAAAGCCCATCAGACCACAGCAATTAGATTTAATTAGATTTTTTAGGATCCCCGTTAGCCGACGCCAATGGCGACAGCTTGTCTAACGGGTCCGACGAATAACGAAACAAAATACATTAGAGACAAAATACTTTACAAGTTACATACAAAAACATTAGCATGTAAATCAAATCAAATTTTATTTGTCACACACACATGGTTAGCAGACGTTAATGCGAGTGTAGCGAAATTCTTGTGCTTCTAGTTCCGACAATGCAGTAATAACCAACGAGTAATCTAACTAACAATTCCAAAACTACTGTCTTATACACAGTGTAAGGGGATAAAGAATATGTACATAAGGATATATGAATGAGTGATGGTACAGGGCAGCATAGGCAAGATACAGTAGATGGTATCGAGTACAGTATGTACATATGAGATGAGTATGTAAACAAAGTGGCATAGTTAAAGTGGCTAGTGATACATGTATTACATAAGGATGCAGTCGATGATATAGAGTACAGTATATACGTATGCATATGAGATGAATAATGTAGGGTAAGTAACATATAAGGTAGCATTGTTTAAAGTGGCTAGTGATATATTTACATCATTTCTCATCAATTCCCATTATTAAAGTGGCTGGAGTTGACTCAGTGTCAATGTCAGTGTGTTGGCAGCAGCCACTCAATGTTAGTGGTGGCTGTTTAACAGTCTGATGGCCTTGAGATAGAAGCTGTTTTTCAGTCTCTCGGTCCCAGCTTTGATGCACCTGTGCTGACCTCGCCTTCTGGATGATAGCGGGGTGAACAGGCAGTGGCTCGGGTGGTTGATGTCCTTGATGATCTTTATGGCCTTCCTGTAACATCGGGTGGTGTAGGTGTCCTGGAGGGCAGGTAGTTTGCCCCCGGTGATGCGTTGTGCAGACCTCACTACCCTCTGGAGAGCCTTACGGTTGAGGGCGGAGCAGTTGCCGTACCAGGCGGTGATACAGCCCGCCAGGATGCTCTCGATTGTGCATCTGTAGAAGTTTGTGAGTGCTTTTGGTGACAAGCCGAATTTCTTCAGCCTCCTGAGGTTGAAGAGGCGCTGCTGCGCCTTCTTCACGATGCTGTCTGTGTGAGTGGACCAATTCAGTTTGTCTGTGATGTGTATGCCGAGGAACTTAAAACTTGCTACCCTCTCCACTACTGTTCCATCGATGTGGATAGGGGGGTGTTCCCTCTGCTGTTTCCTGAAGTCCACAATCATCTCCTTAGTTTTGTTGACGTTGAGTGTGAGGTTATTTTCCTTACACCACACTCCGAGGGCCCTCACCTCCTCCCTGTAGGCCGTCTCGTCGTTGTTGGTAATCTGTGTGCGCATCTATCAGTTATACAGTGCCTTGCGAAAGTATTCGGCCCCCTTGAACTTTGCGACCTTTTGCCACATTTCAGGCTTCAAACATAAAGATATAAAACTGTATTTTTTTGTGAAGAATCAACAACAAGTGGGACACAATCATGAAGTGGAACGACATTTATTGGATATTTCAAACTTTTTTAACAAATCAAAAACTGAAAAATTGGGCGTGCAAAATTATTCACAAAAATCACAAAAAAATACAGTTTTATATCTTTATGTTTGAAGCCTGAAATGTGGCAAAAGGTCGCAAAGTTCAAGGGGGCCGAATACTTTCGCAAGGCACTGTACATACATTTCAGTACACGGACCATTCTAGAGATTCTATTTCTATGGCCCAAGCCCCTGTTAACCTAGATAGGGTGTCCTACTGCTTGATTTCCCGGCGCAACAAAAGCGAGGGATCCCACAGGGCTTTGAACAAAGTTATTTTTTGATTGGTCTGACAAGGCCTCTAGAAGGAAGTAGCCAGTCAGCTCATCTCCCATTGTTACCATGTCAGGTCCGGTAAATGCTAGACAGGAGATTCTGTGATTTAAAAAAAAAAAAATAATCTTCATTGGAGGGAATCCATTCTCACTCAAGCAAAGGTTGTATCCCAAATGACAACCTATTCCCAATAAAGTGTACTATATTGTGTACTACTTTCGGTCAAAAAACTGTGTTCTCTATAGGAAATGGGGTGCTATTTGGGACACACAACACAGTATATTAGGAACAGTCAATCTGGGGTGGTTCAAAGGTCACCGGAGAGAAGCACAACTTTAGAGCACAACTTTTAAAACATCTGTGCAGCTTTCAAAGGAGGGAACATTTTTAAGTGTCGTGCCACGTACCCGGTGTCCCTTTTTATCGTTTTGGGTTAGGAATTTGCTTATAAAGGATTTTGTAAAGCGTCTAAACTAGAGATGGGTCAAATATACTGTAGCAGTCTAAAGCTGTGTCAGACCAGGCAGACTAGGGCATATCAATACAAATGTAACGCACTTGAGGCGTAGTGGGTGCGGAGTCAGGCGCAGGAAGCAGAAGGTACAGAACAATGTTTTATTCCGGGCACAGAGAAAAATGGTCATGCCAATACCGGGCGCACGTACAAGATCGGCCCAAAACCAGGACCCAACCAGTCTGGAAGAAAAACAAAGGGAAACGCACTACCACAAACATACACAGAGGGAAAAATAAGCCCGCACAAAGAACAGGCGGATCTTACCGGCTTAAACAGCCCAACTAAAAACCTAAACAAGAAACGGGTGTAATAAGACAAAACCAACAGAAAAGGGATCGGTGGCAGCTGGTAGACCGGTGACGACGACCGCCGAGCGCCACCCGAACAGGAAGAGGAGCCACCTTCGGTGGGAGTCGTGACAACATCAGAACAGCAGGTCCTGTACATTTAGAAATATCAATATCAAATCAATAGGGTTAAACTGAAACTGAGATGGCATGAAAAATGTGGAGAGCAATTTTAATTGACACGCTACTTAGGCAAATAAAAGTCATTGTTATAAACCGTCTTATTTGTCAACGTCGTATGAAGTTAAAATCATATTCTCCCTCTGAAAATGTAGAGAGGAATACGTTGGCCTATGATAACGTCAGCCATTACCTTGCAGGTGTATTTAGGAATATTCTGAACAAATATTTATTGACCATTGCATTAGCCATCTACAAATCTTACTAAGAAAACCTTTGGCCTTTGTTTTTGCGATGCACCAACGGCCTCAAGTGGACCAACAAATGCTAAGTTGTTGTTTGTATCTAATTATCTTGGCGACAAATGTGGACAGGATATGTGCGAACGTGCCTGTGCAAGCTTGCCCATGTGAGCATGCCTGTGTGGACATGGATTGTTGTTTGTGCTGTCCATTTGATCCTGGTTGTATCAATTGTTGAAGTAGGAGGGTTGAGTCTGTTCTTAGTCCTCTGGTTCATTGGCTCCAGGAAAGGCTTTAAGGTCCCTGTCGTCTAAGAGTGTCGTCCCTTTGTTGCCAAACCAATCCTTAAAGGGACTTAATCGCCTCAGTAAAGGGCTGCAATCAGGTATTTGTAACGTCAGTAGAACTGCAATCAATAGTAAACATTGATACAACAAAACAAATTGCTGATTGTGCCTTTTATTAAGGAGTTCTACAGTAGTGTGTCATATCACCTGGTTCCTGGTGAGAGAGTGTTCTGTTCACAATACATTTTGGACTAATCTCCCCTATGCCTGTAATACCTCCATGTATCTCCTCTGTGTGATACCTCCGTGTATCTCCTCTGTGTGATACCTCCATGTATCTCCTCTGTGTGATAGCTCTGTGTGATACCTCCATGTATCTCCTCTGTGTGATACCTCCATGTATCTCCTCTGTGTGATACCTCCATATATCTCCTCTGTGTAATACCTCCATGTATCTCCTCTGTGTGATACCTCCATGTATCTCCTCTGTGTGATACCTCCATGTATCTCCTCTGTGTAATACCTCCATGTATCTCCTCTGTGTGATACCTCCATGTATCTCCTTTGTGTGATAGCTCTGTGTGAAACCTCCATGTATCTCCTCTGTGTGATACCTCCATGTATCTCCTTTGTGTGATAGCTCTGTGTGATACCTCCGTGTATCTCCTCTGTGTGATACCTCCATGTATCTCCTCTGTGTGATACCTCCATGTATCTCCTCTGTGTGATACCTCCGTGTATCTCCTCTGTGTGATACCTCCGTGTATCTCCTCTGTGTGATACCTCCATGTATCTCCTTTGTGTGATAGCTCTGTGTGATACCTCCGTGTATCTCCTCTGTGTGATACCTCCATGTATCTCCTCTGTGTGATACCTCCATGTATCTCCTCTGTGTGATACCTCCGTGTATCTCCTCTGTGTGATACCTCCATGTATCTCCTCTGTGTGATACCTCCATGTATCTCCTCTGTGTGATACCTCCGTGTATCTGCTCTGTGTGATACCTCCGTGTATCTCCTCTGTGTGATACCTCCATGTATCTCCTCTGTGTGATATCTCCGTGTATCTCCTCTGTGTGATACCTCCGTGTATCTCCTCTGTGTGATACCTCCGTGTATCTCCTCTGTGTGATACCTCCATGTATCTCCTCTGTGTGATACCTCCATGTATCTCCTCTGTGTGATACCTCCATGTATCTCCTCTGTGTGATACCTCCATGTATCTCCTTTGTGTGATAGCTCTGTGTGATACCTCCGTGTATCTCCTCTGTGTGATACCTCCATGTATCTCCTCTGTGTGATACCTCTGTGTATCTCCTCTGTGTGATACCTCCGTGTATCTCCTCTGTGTGATACCTCCATGTATCTCCTCTGTGTGATACCTCCATGTAACTCCTTTGTGTGATAGCTCTGTGTGATACCTCTGTGTATCTCCTCTGTGTGCTACCTCCGTGTATCTCCTCTGTGTGATACCTCTGTGTATCTCCTCTGTGTGATACCTCCGTGTATCTCCTCTGTGTGATACCTCCATGTATCTCCTCTGTGTGATACCTCCGTGTATCTCCTCTGTGTGATACCTCCATGTATCTCCTCTGTGTGATACCTCCATGTATCTCCTTTGTGTGATACCTCCATGTAACTCCTTTGTGTGATAGCTCTGTGTGATACCTCTGTGTATCTCCTCTGTATGATAGCTCCGTGTATCTATCAATCTTCTCTCATGGAACACAGTGATAATGAGGAATATGGGCTTAGGCTGGAGGAAGTGCAGAGCTCGGTAGGTAGGTGGCAGGGGATTGGTATGGGACTTAGGGATGGGTCCATTACCCCATGGGAGAGCCTAGCTAGACAGGACCCTAACGGCTTCAGTTTGTCTGGCGCCTATCCAAAGTGCTTACTTTCTCCCTTAAAATACATTTGTTTGGTAAACAAGAAAAAAGTGTTTAATAGTACTGTTTGGCCATTTTAAGTTGCCGTAGCCAGTATACACTTCCTCAATATAGTCATAATTAATCTAAGATAACTCAAGAAATCTGTCCTTAATTAAGAGGTTTGGTGTTTGGTGTTCTAACGAAGATATTTGGTGCAGTATTTCTTATTGGATAACAACAAAGAAAAATCCCTTCTGTTGACCAATCACTGACGGAGGGGTGTAGACTTCGGCTTGCCTCTAGGAGAAAAAAAAATGGTCTACCCAAACAGCTGAAAAAACCCTTTACCGGAGTCCAAAACTAACCTACAACATCACTATATATGAACAAACTCTTGCAAACTGTTATGGCTGGGAAGCAACTCACATGAACACCTCAGGGATAAGATGGTGTTGTTGTTAAGATACTGTACATACTAGGAGATACCCAGGCTGCATACCAAATGACACACTATTCCATACGTACTGTAGTGCACTACTTCTCATCAGGAATCTGGTCAAAAGTAGTGCACTGTGTAGGGAATAAGGAGCCTTTTGGGACGCAGTCCTAGAACACCAGGATATCCAGGATACCTAGTCACTACATCCTGGATATCCAGGATACCTAGTCACTACATCCTGGATATCCAGGATACCTAGTCACTACATCCTAGTCACTACACCAGGATATCCAGGATTCCTAGTCACTACATCCTGGATATCCAGAATACCTAGTCACTACATCCTAGTCACTACATCCTGGATATCCAGGATTCCTAGTCACTACATCCTGGATATCCAGCATACCTAGTCACTACATCCTAGTCACTACATCCTGGATATCCAGGATTCCTAGTCACTACATCCTAGTCACTACATCCTGGATATCCAGGATTCCTAGTCACTACATCCTAGTCACTACATCCTGGATATCCAGGATACCAAGTCACTACATCCTGGATATCTAGGATACCTAGTCACTATATCCAGGATACCTAGTCACTACCTCCTGGATATCCAGGATACCTAGTCACCACATCCTGGATATCCAGGATACCTAGTCACTACATCCTGGATATCCAGGATACCTAGTCACTATATCCAGGATACCTAGTCACTACATCCTAGTCACTACCTCCAGGATACCTAGTCACTACATCCTGGATACATAGCCACTACATCCTGGATGTCCAGGATACCTAGTCACTACATCCTGGATACCTAGTCACTACATCCTGGATATCCAGGATACCTAGTCACTACGTCCTAGTCACTACACCAGGATATCCAGGATTCCTAGTCACTACCTCCTGGATATCCAGGATACCGAGTCAATACATCCTGGATATCCAGAATACATAGTCACTACATCCTAGTCACTACATCCTGGATATCCAGGATTCCTAGTCACTACATCCTGGATATCCAGGATACCTAGTCACTACATCCTAGTCACTACATCCTGGATATCCAGGATACCTAGTCACTACATCCTAGTCACTACATCCTGGATATCCAGGATACCTAGTCACCACATCCTGGATATCCAGGATACCTAGTCACTACATCCTGGATATCCAGGATACCTAGTCACTATATCCAGGATACCTAGTCACTACATCCTAGTCACTACCTCCAGGATACCTAGTCACTACATCCTGGATACATAGCCACTACATCCTGGATATCCAGGATACCTAGTCACTACATCCTGGATACCTAGTCACTACATCCTGGATATCCAGGATACATAGCCACTACATCCTGGATATCCAGGATACCTAGTCACTATATCCAGGATTCCTAGTCACTATATCCTGGATATCCAGGATACCTAGTCACTATATCCAGGATACATAGTCACTACATCCTGGATATCCAGGATACATAGTCACTACATCCTAGTCACTACATCCTGGATATCCAGGATACCTAGTCACTACATCCTAGTCACTACATCCTGGATATCCAGGATACATAGTCACTACATCCTGGATATCCAGGAATCATAGTCACTACATCCTAGTCACTACATCCTGGATACCTAGTCACTACATCCTGGATATCCAGGATACATAGTCACTACATCCTAGTCACTACATCCTGATTATCCAGGATACCTAGTCACTATATCCAGGATTCCTAGTCACTACATCCTGGATATCCAGGATACCTATTCACTATATCCAGGATTCCTAGTCACTACATCCTGGATATCCAGGATATCTAGTCACTACATCCTAGTCACTACATCCTGGATATCCAGGATTCCTAGTCACTATATCCAGGATTCCTAGTCACTACATCCTGGATATCCAGGATACCTATTCACTATATCCAGGATTCCTAGTCACTTCATCCTGGATATCCAGGATTCCTAGTCACTACATCCTGGAAGTACCTGGAGGATTATGAAACATGGTCGTAGCTGGTGAATTAATTTCACTTTTTCTCTGCTGAGTTCATAAGTATAGACAATATGGCCGCTGAATATTAATTAAATGTCAGTGTGGGACCTGTGAATCTCGTACGTTGCATGTTTATACCTGGTGCAGTGTTGCAATAAGCACTTAGTCTTGCGAAGCATTATAGTCTTGAAAACGCTGAAGGTGCTGTACTGGTAGTGCTTTCTTGCAGATATTCTGGAGAAACGTTAAATGCACGGAGACTCTTTTATACATCGGATGTGACTAAAGAGAGCTTTACTTTAGAGCTGTGTAAGATTGTCATGGAATGGAGCAATTTCCCAATGTATTCTCACAGTATATTGGATTGTGACGAGTGGGAAGTAAATCGCAATTTCTTCTCAGATGTTGAAAATACAAGACAAGTATTATAGTCTTCAATATACTCTAATATCAGTATTGATGTAAAAGAAGAACCACAACTTGCACAAAAAAAGTATTACGTCAATATTGGGAGAATACACAAGAACATATATACAATTATTAGTTTTTCAAAAACAGAAGTAAGCTGTCTAACGCTAGAGATAAGAGAAATATGGATAATATTTGACCTTGATCCAATAGCTATGGTTGTGTGTTCCTGTCTCACAATTGATTCGTAAAAAAAAAATGGTTCATTTTAAACGTCTGTCCAATCCATCTCGCAGAGCAGCACTATGAAAATTGATATGCCTGAATATGAATATGAATATTTGAACTCTTTCTCGTGTAGATGTACATTAATGGACTTTGACAGCTGTGGGGTTATTATTGATGGGTCGGTGAGACATAATGAGAGTAAAATCACTCCACCAACAAAAAGGTGTCGGCTAAGTGGTAAAAATATGCACCCACTTTGACAGGTTAACAGTCATGAACAAATTACCTGCTGCCGCTTCTCCACAGAAAACGTTGAGAATGGATTCGTTAGCGACAGACCTGGTCGACGAACATCTCACTCCGTCCTCATTCCCAAAATAAGATGAATTATCTGACCACCACATAACAATCCTACCATGTATACGAAAATAGACAATACTGTAAAATTAATTAAAAGGAGATACATAAAAATAAAATAAAAATGTTTTTAAATAGATTCAAAAACCTCTTTGGCAAGATGGATTTAAAACTGGAAATTTGTTTTAGTGTTATATTTTTTTGTGCTATTTTATTGTATCTTTCTCAGAATAGAATAGATAATATCTGAATCCTAAATGGCACACTATTCCCTATATAGTGCCCTTCTTTTGACCGGAGCCCATAGGGAATAGGGTGCCATTTGGGTCACACCCCCTGTTGGTCATTGAGATTCCGATGGTTTGTTGAACCCTGGGTCGTAATTAATGAAGGTGGCTGTGCTGTGACCTTATTGACCTCCATAGCTCAAATGATTTTGATGGTTGTGAGGCAGCTCATGGAAACGTTGTGGCCCATGGCCCCAAGTTCCTTCCATTTGGTCATCACCACAGTGTTTGATGCATGGCAATTTAAATCCCCTCTTTCTATAATTAAATGTGATCTGCACTTGTGCTTAAGTGACTCCCCCCCCCCCCCCCCCCCCCCCCCCTCTCCTTTTACAGAAGGAAAATATATCAGTTGTCTCGCAGAGAGACACAGTGACATTCTGCTTTTTCATTACGCACGATTTTTAACAGGTAGCTGGATGGACGGGGAGCCCATGCAGGCTACATAGGGTCATGAGTCCCAAATGGCACCCTATTCCATATATAGTGCACTACTTTTGACCAGAGCCTTATTGGTGCGGCAGGGTTAGAGTGGTTAGAGAGTTGGACTAGTAACTGAAAGGTTGCAAGTTCAAATCCCCGAGCTGACAAGGTACAAATCTGTCATTCTGCCCCTGAACAAGGCAGTTAACCCACTGTTCCTAGGCCGTCATTGAAAATAAGAATTTGTTCTTAACTGACTTGCCTGGTTAAATAAAGATTTAAAAAAACATGGATGTGTATAAAGTAGGTCTCCTTTTTTTGGAGGAGGAGGAGGAGGAGGAGTGGCAGAATCAGTGATGGGGCAAGTCTTCTGCCAGGAGGAATCGAAGGGATTTTAAGGCTTAATTCACAGTTTAGCCATCCCATCTCTGGTGTCAGCACAATGTAAAGTTCAGCTCTGAATCATTAATAAAATAATGGCATCAGTCAGACAGCGTAGTCTTAGGAGAACACGTGAATTCCAATTTTTTTGTTTCAAACGAATAGGCCTTCCTACCTAAACTTTCATTTAAATGTACGTTAGTGAAACAAATTAACGTGTGGTTCTTGTTTTGAAAGAGAGTATGTGTTTTGAGTTTATGACATATAAAAATAAATCGATATCATCTAATATTGGTTGATCTATCTTGACCAGGTATCCAGAATACCTTCAAAACAACGACATGGCAGTATGGCTACGTTTAAATGTACACTTTTCTACGTTTTTGTTAATTTAACAAATAAGTTGGCTGGCTAGTGGACATTCGTGTGATTTGTTGATCTAGCTAGCTAAAAAGGTACTAAGCAGCTAATGTAGTTACAGTAGGTGTATCTATCTTATATACCACAAAGGCCTATACTATACTAACTAGCTAATTTAGCTACGCTAAGGCTGTATTTGGAAGCTTGAGTCAAATCAGGAAACTACATGTGTCATTTAACACATAGCATTGCATTATACTTAGCATGATTTCTAGCATATCAACCTTAATGCCAGGTTAGGTTGCCACATAATGAATTATGCCACAGTTTAACAAAACCCGCCCCCAACAAAAGCACCTGTTAGGTAAGCCTTTAAACATGATGACATTTGCATATTAAGGATTTGTAAGGAATCACAGAGAAGCCAAAGTATATGGAACCCTATTCCCTACATTTTAGTGCACTACTGTTGACCAGAGACCTATGAGCCCTGCTCAAAAGCAGTGCACTATATAGGTAATAGGGTGCCATTTGGGACTCAAAATAAAGCCTGTCCTGCTGCCATGATCGATTAATATTACATGCTCAGAGACATACGTACTCCGTGCCAACAGCCGCTTCATGCAAATGCTAAAAGTTGAAAGAGAATACGATATGTTGGACTATAATCCTGGTGGGCTTTCTCTTGATAGCCAAACAAAACAACTGTAAATCAAAACATCTTCAATGTGTTTGATTATGAATCACACATTCAGAAAGTAGGTACTGTAGGTCTAATGTCACAACTTGCTGAGACTTTTGGTGTTAATGACGAAATGGCTTTGGTTGACAAGTCTCTCGCTACAGTGAAAGATATGTCTTCAGAGAGAAAGTCAAGTTCAAAGAGAAAGAAAACCTTCAATTGACAACCCGACCATGGTAATGTATAGCAGAGCATCTCTAGATAACCCGACCATGGTAATGTATAGCAGAGCATCTCTAGATAACCCGACCATGGTAATGTATAGCAGAGCATCTCTAGATAACCCGACCATGGTAATGTATAGCAGAGCATCTCTAGATAACCCGACCATGGTAATGTATAGCAGAGCATCTCTAGACAACCCGACCATGGTAATGTATAGCAGAGCATCTCTAGATAACCCGACCATGGTAATGTATAGCAGAGCATCTCTAGATAACCCGACCATGGTAATGTATAGCAGAGCATCTCTAGACAACCCGACCATGGTAATGTATAGCAGAGCATCTCTAGACAACCCGACCATGGTAATGTATAGCAGAGCATCTCTAGACAACCCGACCATGGTAATGTATAGCAGAGCATCTCTAGACAACCCGACCATGGTAATGTATAGCAGAGCATCTCTAGACAACCCGACCATGGTAATGTATAGAGTAGCACCTCTCGACAACCCGACCATGGTAATGTATAGCAGAGCATCTCTAGACAACCCGACCATGGTAATGAATAGCAGAGCATCTCTAGACAACCCGATCATGGTAATGTATAGCAGAGCATCTCTAGACAACCCGATCATGGTAATGTATAGCAGAGCATCTCTAGACAACCCGGCCATGGTAATGTATAGCAGAGCATCGCTAGACAACCCGACCATGGTAATGTATAGCAGAGCATCTCTAGACAACCCGACCATGGTAATGTATAGCAGAGCATCTCTAGACAACCCGACCATGGTAATGTATAGCAGAGCATCTCTAGACAACCCGACCATGGTAATGTATAGCAGAGCATCTCTAGACAACCCGGCCATGGTAATGTATAGAGTAGCATCTCTAGACAACCCGACCATGGTAATGTATAGCAGAGCATCTCTAGACAACCCGACCATGGTAATGTATAGCAGAGCATCTCTAGATAACCCGACCATGGTAATGTATAGAGTAGCATCTCTAGACAACCCGACCATGGTAATGTATAGCAGAGCATCTGTCAATTAGCCTGTAGCACATTATCTTCCCCTTTGTACTCTCACAAGCTTACATTAATGGTTCAAAGGCCTTATTTTGATTGCAGCCTCAAGGAGCTACACAAGTATCTTCTCTTGTCTTTAGAGGAACTAGTGATGTCATATCCTCTTTGTCATCAAAAACGCTGCATTGTTCTTATATGACATGTGCTGTTGTGGGATCCATTTCCCAGTAGGAATATACCATCCTTCCTATAGAAGAAACATCACCAACCCCTGTGAACCATTCGCCACCAGTAACACTCACGGTGTCAAGTGTTTGTCATTTTGCTGCCCGTCTTGAAATTAATTCCACTCTTTGCAGTGAATAACACTGCAGATATAGTAGTTGTGTGAGTAGCGGCTAAATATATCATTACTAGGTGCAAAGATAAACATGTCTGTTCAGATGCATATTTGGTGTTATAAAATTATACCCTAATATGCTATATTACATGTGTAAAAATGATATTAAGCGTTATCTCGCCAGGCTGCCAAATGAACAACCATGTGTGTCTATCCAGCCTGATCAGTTCCCCCTGCCAGAATGGTAAAGTTTAAACCATTCAAAAATGGAGCATTTCCATTGATTTGAATAGGACTATTTCATGTGTGCGTATTGATTGAGATTAATAAGAGTCATCTTAATGTCCAGACATGGTTGAAATATGTATTGTAATGACAGTGTATTTCCTTGACACTTCCATGACGAACATGCTGGTGTGTTATTGCACACTTTTATTGCGCTTAGATCCATGTTATTATACTTGTTATTATACTGTTATTATACATGTTATTATACTGTTATTATACTGTTATTATACATGATATACTATTGGTATTACACTGTTATTATACTGTTATTATACTGTTATTATACATGATATACTATTGGTATTACACTGTTATTATACTGTTATTATACTGTTATTATACATGATATACTATTGGTATTACACTGTTATTATACTGTTATTATACTGTTATTATACTGTTATTATACATGATATACTATTGGTATTACACTGTTATTATACTGTTTATGTACGATTATTATACATGGTATTATACTGTTTATGTACTGTTATTATACATGGTATTATACTGTTTATGTACTATTATTATACTATTTAGGTAGTGTTATTATACATGATATATTGTTATTACACTGTTATTATACTGTTTATGTACTGTTAATATTCATGTTATTATACACGATATACTATTGTTATTATACTGTATGTACTCTTATTATGCATGTTATTATACATGATATAATATTGGTATTATACTGTTATTATACTGTTTATGTACTATTATTATTATTATTTTATTGCACTTAGATCTATGTTATTATACATGTAATTATACATGTTATTGTACATGATATACTCAAAATAAAAATGTATTTATAAAGCCCTTCGTACATCAGCTGATGTCTCAAAGTGCTGTACAGAAACCCAGCCTAAAACCCCAAACAGCAAGCAATGCAGGTGTAGAAGCACTACTGTTATTGTACATGATATAATATTTTTATTACACTGTTATTATACTGTTTATGTACTGTTATTATAGTGTATGTACTGTTATTATAGTGTATGTACTGTTATTATAGTGTATGTACTGTTATTATACATGGTATTTTGCATGTACTTATACTGTTAATATACATGTTATTGTACATGATATACTATTGTTATTATACTGTTATTATACTGTTTTTATACATGATATTATACATGATGTTATACTGTTTATGTACTGTTATTATACTGTTATTATACATGGTGTTATACTGTTATACATGTTTTTATACATGATATTATACATGATGTTATACTGTTTATGTACTGTTATTATACTGTTATTATACATGGTATTTTGCATGTACTTATACTGTTAATATACATGTTATTGTACATGATATACTATTGTTATTATACTGTTATTATACTGTTTTTATACATGATATTATACATGATGTTATACTGTTTATGTACTGTTATTATACTGTTATTATACATGGTGTTATACTGTTATACATGTTTTTATACATGATATTATACATGATGTTATACTGTTTATGTACTGTTATTATACTGTTATTATACATGGTGTTATACTGTTATACATGTTTTTATACATGATATTATACATGATGTTATACTGTTTATGTACTGTTATTATACTGTTATTATACATGGTGTTATACTGTTATACATGTTTTTATACATGATATTATACATGATGTTATACTGTTTATGTACTGTTATTATACTGTTATTATACATGGTGTTATACTGTTTATGTACTGTTATTATACATGGTGTTATACTGTTATACATGTTTTTATACATGATATTATACATGATGTTATACTGTTTATGTACTGTTATTATACTGTTATTATACATGGTGTTATACTGTTTATGTACTGTTATTATACATGGTGTTATACTGTTTATGTACTGTTATTATACATGGTGTTATACTGTTTATGTACTGTTATTATACATGATGTTATACTGTTTATGTACTGTTATTATACATGGTGTTATACTGTTTATGTACTGTTATTATACATGGTGTTATACTGTTTATGTACTGTTATTATACATGGTGTTATACTGTTATACATGTTTTTATACATGATATTATACATGATGTTATACTGTTTATGTACTGTTATTATACTGTTATTATACATGGTGTTATACTGTTTATGTACTGTTATTATACATGGTGTTATACTGTTTATGTACTGTTATTATACATGGTGTTATACTGTTTATGTACTGTTATTATACATGATGTTATACTGTTTATGTACTGTTATTATACATGGTGTTATACTGTTTATGTACTGTTATTATACATGGTGTTATACTGTTTATGTACTGTTATTATACATGGTGTTATACTGTTTATGTACTGTTATTATACATGGTGTTATACTGTTTATGTACTGTTATTATACATGATGTTATACTGTTTATGTACTGTTATTATACATGGTGTTATACTGTTTATGTACTGTTATTATACATGGTGTTATACTGTTTATGTACTGTTATTATACATGATGTTATACTGTTTATGTACTGTTATTATACATGGTGTTATACTGTTTATGTACTGTTTTTATACATGATGTTATACTGTTTATGTACTGTTATTATACATGGTGTTATACTGTTATACATGTTTTTATACATGTTATTATACATGATGTTATACTGTTTATGTACTGTTATTATACTGTTATTATACATGGTGTTATACTGTTTATGTACTGTTATTATACATGGTGTTATACTGTTATACATGTTTTTATACATGATATTATACATGATGTTATACTGTTTATGTACTGTTATTGTACTGTTATTATACATGGTGTTATACTGTTTATGTACTGTTATTATACATGGTGTTATACTGTTTATGTACTGTTATTATACATGGTGTTATACTGTTATACATGTTTTTATACATGATATTATACATGGTGTTATACTGTTTATGTACTGTTATTATACTGTTATTATACATGGTGTTATACTGTTATACATGTTTTTATACATGATGTTATACTGTTTATGTACTGTTATTATACTGTTATTATACATGGTGTTATACTGTTATACATGTTTTTATACATGATGTTATACTGTTTATGTACTGTTATTATACATGATGTTATACTGTTTATGTACTGTTATTATACTGTTATTATACATGATGTTATACTGTTTATGTACTGTTATTATACATGGTGTTATACTGTTTATGTACTGTTATTATACATGGTGTTATACTGTTTATGTACTGTTATTATACATGATGTTATACTGTTTATGTACTGTTATTATACTGTTATTATACATGATGTTATACTGTTTATGTACTGTTATTATACATGATGTTATACTGTTTATGTACTGTTATTATACTGTTATTATACATGATGTTATACTGTTTATGTACTGTTATTATACTGTTATTATACATGATGTTATACTGTTTATGTACTGTTATTATACATGATGTTATACTGTTTATGTACTGTTATTATACTGTTATTATACATGATGTTATACTGTTTATGTACTGTTATTATACATGGTATTATACTATTATTGCACCTAGAGTTATTCTGTTTTACATGATATATATTATATACACTATTCTATTATATATGTTGTAGCACTTACCGCTATGTTATCACTATTCTAACACATTGATACACGCTAGAGGGCCATCTCCAGAGGTCCTTGGTGTAAACGAGGACGTAACATGGCCATAAGTCATAGCTCGTTGTTTACGGGGCTAGCAGAACTCACACAGCTCTCACCCCCAAATGGCAGCCTATTCCCTATATTATAGTGCACTACTTTTGACCAGAACCCTATGGGAGTCCTATGGAACCTGGTCAAAAGTAGTTCACTATAACATAGGGAATAGTGTGCCATTTGGGACACATCCACATAGTCACCAGGCAGCGGTAGACCTGCCTACCAGACCTGAGATATCTGGATATAAACGGCCCTAGCGGAGCCATTCACAGCCATTCCCCAGCGGGGACTTAGTGATAGCAAAGGAAGTTCAAGGTATAATCTCAGTTGGCCCATGAAAAGGACTAATGAGAGACTGGATGAGGAAAAGGAAGGTGATTATACTTTACATACTAACCTTGGCAACTGGACCTGTCCCTTTTTTTAATGACAGCATAATTCAACGTTCCACCTTGGGAATCTGCCATGGATTTTAGTTTATGAGGTCACCTATGTAACCTCAATCATTCTAGTTCACGCTCTGCCTTTGCTTCAGTGACTCCCCCTACTCTCCCTGCCCTCCCTGCCTCGGTCCTACATTGGTTGGGGTGTTGCAGAAAACGTTGGCTGTTGATGGTTTTTTGGTTGAAACATTTCAACTTCTATTCCTCCTCCTCCTTTTTTATAATCATTTTTGTTTCAGGGTTTGAATATAATCATCTACTGATTGCCTGATGAAGACAAGTATAAATGTATAAATTGAGTGAATGATAGAGCTGTATTACATACGTGTTGCCATTTGTCCATGTATTGGAACACGTAGATGAATCCTGGACAATGTGCTTCCACATCTGTATTGCCTGTTGGTTTATGGGGAGGGGGGGGGGGGGGTTAACCTGGGTTTCTGTATCACTGTAGCACTTTGTGACATCTGCTAATGTAAAACAAAGGGCTTTATAAAATACATGTAATTAATTGATTTTGACTGCACATCTTTCTAGTTGTCTTTGGCAGCAGACAACAATGTTATCTCAAATCCAAGGGCAGTTTCAGAAGCTCTGCCAACATGGCTTAATTGGATGATTGTAGTTGACTGAAGTTCCACCTACACCTAGTCAGAGGAGAAACCACATATACAGCTACAACGAAACAACCCAGAAAGGGTAATTCATCCAGAGTTCAGCTTAGTCGTTAGTTGGAGCTACAATGGCTCCCTCCGGGACTAACTTAGTGTTAGTCACACTGTGTCCATACTGCTGGCCCGGTTGAAGAGGTACCTAATTGATATCGGATCTTATTATGTATTGATCACAGTCGGCTGCTCCATGTCTGAGTACTGCAGTGTCTAATTAAATGATTACATTTATTCCCCCTTTTGCTTTTACAATACGATAACAATACGACAAGGTATTTTTTTTTTAGCACATTGATTATTCACAAAGTATATCAATAGAGTTGTCATATTTATTTGCAGTAGGCTAGGCTAACACAGTGGCTTCACTCTGTGAGTAATTTTGGAAAAGATGTTTGTACCGCTGACAGTGGTTCTTTTTTTTAACTGCGTTGTGCGGGGGTGAGACAAAGTGACTCTGGGGACTTACATTATTAAAGGCCTTAGATGTGTTTTGCTTGTTTTCAGATGATGAAAATATATGATCATTCAGCACGAGGAAGAGGTAGAACCGTGCTAAGACTAGTTAAAAGACACTTCCTGCTCTGAAGGAAGCACAACACAGCGTGAGCACGCTGCTTGACTCTCACACCATCACAAAGACACCATCTGTAATTCTTTTATTTAACCTTTACTTAACTGACTTGCCTAGTTAATAAATCCTCTGCGGGATCTGTGACCCCCCCATGGGACAGTTGAGCTAACATGCGCTAATGTGATTAGCATGAGAACATTTCCCAGGACATAGACATATCTGATATGGGCAGAAAGCTTAAATTCTTATTAATCTAACTGCACCATCCAATTTACAGTAGCTATTATAGTGAATACCATGCTATTGTTTTAGGTGAGTGCACAGTTATGAACTTGAAAATATATCAATAAAACAATTAGGCACATTTGGGCAGATTTGATACAATATTTTGAACATAAATATAATGGTTCATTAGATCAGCCTAAAACTTTGCGCATACACTGCTGCCACCTGGTGGCCAAAATCTAAACTGTGTCTAAACTGGAATAATACATTGTGGCCTTTGTTTTGCATTTCACTGTATTATATTTTACTAGATCTAATGTGTTATGTTCTCCTACATTCATTTCACATTTCCACAAACTTCAAAGTGTTTCCTATCAAATGGTATCAATAATATATATATCCTTGCTTCAGATTTGGGTTTTTAAGCGAAATTGGGGGGAAAAAAACTGATCCTCAATTAACAACCTACCCCGGCCAAACCCAGATGATGCTGGGCCAATTGTGCACCACCCTATGGGACTCCCAATCACGGCCAGTTGTGATACAGCCTGGAATTGAACCAGGGTCTGTAGTGACATCTCTTGCACTGAGATGCAGTGCCTTAGATGGCTGCGCCACTCGGGAGCCCCCATAGACAATAGAGGAAGGACGGAGTGAAGAGAGGAGACAATGCTGATGTTACTGAACGAGCTAAAGTAATTCAAGATTTTTTCTGTAAACCTTAAACTATGCACTCAATGTACTTTAGTAATGTTGTAAAGCTGTATGGCTCTTATAGAGTACATGTCATGTATTGTGTTATGCCATTCAGCCTTATAACTCCATCGGGGGGGGGGGGGGGGGGCATGTTCTTCAAACCATACAGAAATAGTCATGGCTTGCGTCAACATTTTGACACAATGGGCCGGATTCAGAAAAATCTAAGTGAAAAGGGAAAAAAAATAATAAGTTCATAAGATTGTTTTGTAAGTGCAATTCTTCAAAATGCTCTTAGGAATTCATAGTTTTTCTTAGGAACTTCGTGAATATCTTAATGTGGCATTGACATTAGTGATGTGCTTGAAACCAATAAATAAGCCTATGTGACAGGGATGATAGGATTTGGTCCACTGTAATAGTGTTGATATTTCCATTTTATTACATTTTATTTATCTGCTTTATGTCTCGAAGTTGCCCAAGAAAAAGTTAAATGGTTACAAAAGTATGAATTCGAATTTGTCACGAGACTAGGGTTTAGCCGTCCTAAAGTTAAGCACATTTCCAAGAAGAAACCCAGAACATTGTTTTCAAGAATCCCAGAATCAGAGAATCCCAGAATCCCAGAATCCCAGAATCCTAGAATCCTAGAATCCCAGAATCAGAGAATCCTAGAATCCTAGAATCCCAGAATCCCAGAATCCCGTTTCTTATCTTTTTTTTTCTTACGGAGAAACATAGGAAATAACGTACGAACATTTCCAATAACTTTGTTGAGGAATAGCAATTTCGCTTAACTTTTTTTTTTTCTCCATAAGTCTATAGTTAAGGAAAAAATGGCAGTTTAAGAAGAAATGTCTTCTTAATTAAGAAGTGTTTTTAAAAAAAAAATAAAAAAAAAATAAAAAAAAAATCTGGACACAGCAGTACTGTTGAAATCATACAGCAGGAGTCACTGGATAAATCACGCCTGGTCACTCACAACGGGGATTCTTCAAGAATAAAAAGAGAATTAGTTCATAGAAAAGAGACAGAAGAATAGATGTAATGTTTATACATTCACTGTATTTCACTGGTTATTAAATAGTGGGAAATGATTAACTGAAACACAAAACTAATTCCAAAACCACAAAAAAACCCGCACACAATTTTTTTTAAAAACTAGCTTGAGGAATTGGTCAAATAAATTCACACAGTCTTTCAAAAGGGAATTTTTTTCCCCCCTAATAGATAAGATGTATTATGTGTTTTGTGAATACTACTGCTGTCCGTTTTTATTTTTGTGTGTGTGTGTAGCGATTATTTAATGCCAACTTTCAATTGCTCTTTGGAAGTCACTGAGAGCTTTGACGTGCATTGCCAGTTCCTCTCACATTCTAGGATCTGACACTTTCCCTGGTTCAGATCTGTCACTTTCACTGGTTCAGATCTGACACTTTCCCTGGTTCAGATCTGACACTTTCCCTGGTTCAGATCTGACACTTTCCCTGGTTCAGATCTGACACTTTCCCTGGTTCAGATCTGACACTTTCCCTGGTTCAGATCTGACACTTTCCCTGGTTCAGATCTGTCACTTTCCCTGGTTCAGATCTGTCACTTTCCCTGGTTCAGATCTGACACTTTCCCTGGTTCAGATCTGACACTTTCCCTGGTTCAGATCCCTCACTTTCCCTGGTTCAGATCTGTCACTTTCCCTGGTTCAGATCTGACACTTTCCCTGGTTCAGATCTGTCACTTTCCCTGGTTCAGATCTGACACTTTCCCTGGTTCAGATCTGACACTTTCCCTGGTTCAGATCTGACACTTTCCCTGGTTCAGATCTGTCACTTTCCCTGGTTCAGATCTGTCACTTTCCCTGGTTCAGATCTGACACTTTCCCTGGTTCAGATCTGTCACTTTCCCTGGTTCAGATCCGACACTTTCCCTGGTTCAGATCTGTCACTTTCCCTGGTTCAGATCTGACACTTTCCCTGGTTCAGATCTGACACTTTCCCTGGTACAGATCTGTCACTTTCCCTGGTTCAGATCTGTCACTTTCCCTGGCTCAGAAGAGGGAAAAGAGAGCTCTCAGCGGACCCTTGCAAAGCCAAATGTTACTCCAGCCAGACCACATCTCAACGCTAAAACATGATCATACTGATAGGCTACTATTTCTCGCTCAAATGCCCTCAGTAAAGATATGGATTACATTGTGAAATAGTTTTTACATTCATTTGATTATCTAAATAAGGATATTATAGATCGGTTAGGTGCATGTCCACAATTTCTCCCCTGTCATAAAATCAAAGTAGATTAATGCATTGAGAGAATCAGACATGAGTGTAAAAATAAAAAGCCACACACATTACCGATAACCCTTGCTATTTAATTTAATTTATGGTTTATCAAGTACCACATCCTGTATTTTTTGTACCTAATGTAAAATACCCTTATACCTTCATACTGTTAATACACATTATCCATTTATATTCACAGTGTGGCCTGGGGATTAATCACAGCAGGCATGGTTTGTGTTACCATATTGCCACCTAGTGACGTTGCATCAAATGTGCTCTCTTGACTCTTGGAGGAGAGATTAGGTCGGAGAGCGCAGTACTGTTGTGGATATGGTTCTGAGGCATTATGTGAATGTGTTGATAGTGAATGAATCAAGACATGATCGTTGAAATGTGTTAATTGGCATGAGAAGGATTTGGAAACTATTGGCTACCGTTTTATAGAGTTGTGCTTTTACAACGACGGTCTGATCAAAATCAACTACTCAAGATTTTTTTGTGTGTGGGAGAGGGCAGTTATATCTTTTAAAATGAGACTGAAAAAAGTTCAATATTTCCTTTTTATATAAACAGAGTTGTTTTGTCAAAGACGCGACCAACTTCTCTATGGGTGGTTTGTGGTGCACTGTACGTTGGGACACATTTAGAAACACTCCATTCACATTAGACATAATGGTCACAGTCATCCTCCGTAAGACTGTAACGATTCAATTGCACCACATACAGCCACATGCTGTTTACAGAGGCTTAAAGTGCATCCTCCCGCTCTTACTGCAAGTAGAGGGAAATTATTGCTTCCATTGGAGGAGAACCCTCTAGAGGTTAGCTTCCATTGGAAGAGAACCCTGTAGAGGTTAGCTTCCATTGGAAGAGAACCCTGTAGAGGTTAGCTTTTCGGAGGAGAACCCTTTAGAGCGTAGCTTCCATTGGAGGAGAACCCTGTAGAGCTTAGCTTCCATTGGAGGAGAACCCTGTAGAGCTTAGCTTCCATTGGAGGACAACCCTGTAGAGGGTAGCTTCCATTCGAGGAGAACCCTATTCTACATTGTAGAATAATAGTGAAGACATCAAACTATGAAAAAGCACATATGGAAATATGTACTAAGCAAAACAGTTTTAAACACATCAAAATATATTTTATATTTGAGATTCTTCAATGTAGCCACTGTTTGCCTTGATGACAGCATTGCACACTCTTGGCATTCTCTCAACCAGCTTAATGAGGTAGTCAACTGGAATGCATTTCAAATAACAGGTGTGCCTCGTTAAAAGTGAAAATTTTTTAAATGTATTTTTTTCTTAATGCGTTTAAGGCAATCAGTTGTGTTGTGACAAGGTAGGGGTGGTATACACAAAATAGCCCTATTTGGTAAAAGACCAAGTCCATAATATGGCAAGAACAGCTCGAATAAGCAAAGAGAAACGACAGTCCATCATTACTTTTAAGACATGAAGATCAGTCAACCCGGAAAGTTTGAATAACTCTTTTTTTGATAGCATATCTACAGTATTTCACTTTTTAATGTGTATAGTATTGCTTACTAGGTGTGTCCAATCAATTTTGTAACCACTCCCTCTTCCAATTAGGGCTGATTGGAAAAGCTGTTCAAAAGAGGACATTGTATTATTTCTTTGTACTCCCTGATGAAGGCCATGCAGCCGAAACGCGGCATATTTTTACACCTTTGTTTCTATTGAACATGCCATACAAATAAAGGCATTTTAATTTGTTATATAAGGAGTGCCTTGGTCCTCCTTTCTTAATGAGAACTTTGAAAGTTTCTTCAAGTGCAGTCGCAAAAACCATTAAGCCCTATGATGAAACTGTCTCTCATGAGGACCCCCACAGGAAAATAACACCCAGAGTCACCTTTGCTGCAGAGGATAAGTTCAATAGAGTTACCAGCCTCAGTAATTACAGCCCAAATAAATGCTTCGGTGTGTTCAAGTAACAGACACATCTCAACATCAACTGTTCAGAGGAGACTGCGTGAATCAGGTCTTCATGATCGAATTGCTGCAAAGAAACCACTTCTAAAGGACTCCAATAATAAGAAGAGACTTGCTTGGGCCAAGAAACATGAGCAATGGACAATAGACCAGTGGTAATGTGTCCTTTGGTCCAAATTTGAGATTTTTGGTTCCAACCGCAGTGTCTTTGTGAGACGCAGAGAAGGTGAACGGATGACCTCCACGTGTGTGTTTCCAACCGTGAAGCATGGAGGAGGAGGTGTGATGGTGTGGGAGTGCTTTACTGGTGACACTGTCTGTGATTTATTTAGAATTCAAGGCACACCTAACCAGCATGGCTACCACAGCATTCTTTAGCGATACGCCAGCCCATCTGGTTTGTGCCAAGTGGGACTATCATTTGTTTTTTAAATAGGAAAATGATCCAATACACCTCCAGGTTTTGTAAGGGATATTTGACCAAGAAGGAGAGTGATGGAGTGCTGCATCAGATGACCTGGCCTACACAATCACTCAACCTCAACACAATTTAGATGGTTTGGGATGAGTTGGACCGCAGAGTGAAGGAAAAGCAGCCACCAAGTGCTCAGCATATGTGTGCACTCCTTCAAGACGGTTGGAAAAGCATTCCAGGTGAAGCTGGTTGAGAGAATGCCAAGAGTGTGCAAAGCTGTCAAGGTAAACCGGTGGCTACTTTGAAGAATCTCAAATATAAAATATGTTTTGATTGTTTCACACTTTGTTTGGTTACTACATGATTCCATAGGTGTTATTTTATAGTTTTCATGTCTTCACTATTATTCTACAAAGTAGAAAATACTAACAGTAAAGAAAAACCCTTGAATGAGTAGGTGTGTCCAAACTTTGACTGGTACTGTACATCTGGGTGGTGTCTAGGGCGTTCTAACTGTGGGATGTACTGTAGTCCACTACCAGAGAAGGAGAGACTAAATGCATCTGGCATGCAAATGATTCGATAAAAATCTATGGAACCACAGTAAGCTGTTGGGAATCATTTCTGGTTTCAAAGTTTTAAAAAAAGTGAATGCCTTTTACTTTGAATTAACCAGTGATCAACGTTTTTTTTCCCCAGTTGAGCGCTCTGTTGGATTTGGAAACAATAGCAAGAGAAATGACTGTAAGGCATTGTGATCTGCTCTGGTTTAACCGGTCAGAAAATAATGTTCTGAGGATTCTCAGAACTATATTCCAACACAGCTCTGTTATGGTTCTACTTTTGGTCACACAGTCGTACAGTAAGTAATACCCTTTCTATGCTAAATAGGGATGTGGGACTGTTAGATCTAACCAATGAACTGTACAATAGGTACTAATTGGAGCATGGAAACCATCCCCCAGAATTGTTATCAGCCTCGAGAGATTTGTGTCTGAGGACAAGCGGAAAGAAATAAATCCTTTCGTTTATCAGTACCTTTGATTACCTACTGTACCAAAGGAAATCACAGGACATTACCCTTACATGCTTTGTTAGAGTATTGCTATAATTGTATAATTGTATAATTATTAAACCTTTTGACATTTCATACGTTTTCTGTGAGATGATGTATAACTTTTTTTGCTGAATATTCTTCAACTGGATTTGACAGGGGGGTGTAAACCACAGAAGAAGAGAAAACAGTCAAATCTTTTCGTTTCACAGCAGGAATGGGCTATTTTTTTTTGCCGGTTTAGATCAGTTAGAGGATCAATTACAGAGTTTCACAGTAAGCACATATTCTGGCAATCTATTGAACAATGTTGTTTCGTAGAGACATAATTTAACAAACATCTGGATGTCAAAGGGCTGCTAATGATTTCCCATCCGTCTTCTTCTAAATGGCTAAAGTGCATGTAATTACAATGATAATTAAATATGAATCTGTTTCTGTCAATTGCAGAGATTCATCATTCTCACATGAAAAATATACTTTCACTGAAGACAGAATGGATTCATTCAAATTATATAACAGGTATATTTCCTTCCTCAAGTTCAGTCTCTTTGTTAAAATATCCCTTTTTTATCTTAAATATCAGCAATACTTCTTTGTGTGTGTTAGTTGCTACATCCTCTCCTCACAGGTTGCTAAGAAGAGGAGTGAGGACAATTTTATTATTTAAAACCAAATATCCAATTTCTCACAATTCTAACTGTGAAACTGACTGATATGAGATATTTCATCTTCGGAAACACATCATTTAGTGCATCATCCATCCACCACTTAGAATACAGATGTAATCTCTACTCAATACTACTTGGCACTTTTCACTCTTGCAGACCAACATACCTTAAATGAAAATGTGGGCAAAAAGGCAAACTCAGCTCTATATCAGCTCCATCATTTATTGAATCAGATGGCTCATTCATTACAAAACCCACAGATGTTACCAACTACTTTAATGATTTTTTTATTGACAAGATTTAGCAAACTTAGGCATGACATGCCAGCAACAAACTCTGATAGTAAAGCCCCCTTTACTGGCTCAAATAGCCGACCAATCAGCCTGCTACCAACCCTTAGTAAACTTTTGGGATTTTTTTTTTGTTGACCAGATACAATGCTATTTCACAGTAAACAAATGAACAACAAATGTTCAGCACGCTGATAGGGAAGGACATGAAACAAGCACAGCACTTACACAAATGACTGATAATTGGCTGAGAGAAATTGATAATAAAAAGATAGTAGGGGGTGTTTTGTTAGACTTTCAGACATTATCGATCAGAGTATGATGCTGGAAAAACAGATGTGTTATGGCTTTACACCCCCTGCTATATTGTGGATAAAGAGTTACCTGTCTAACAGAACACAGAGGGTGTTCTTTAATGGAGTAACCCTGGATTGTAAATAGTCATGGTCAAAACATGTTGATACAACAGTAGCTAAGATGGGGAAAAGGGATGGAGTGCTGCATGAGATGACCTGGCCTCCACATTCACCCAACCTCAACCCCATTGAGATGGTTTGGGAGGAGTTGGACCGCAGAGTGAAGGAAAAGCAGCCAACAAGTGCTCAGCATATGTGGGAACTCCTTCAAGTCAGTTGGAAAAGCATTCCAGGTGAAGCTGGTTGAGAGAATGCCAAGAGTGTGCAAAGCTGTCATCAAGGCAAAGGGTGGCTACTTTGAAGAATCTCAAATATAAAATATGTTTTGATTTGTTTAGCACTTTTTTGGTTACTACATGATTCCATATGTGTTATTTCATAGTGTTGATGTCTTCACTATTATTCTACAACGTAGATAATAGTACAAATAAAGAAAAACTGTTGAATGAGTAGATGTATACAAACTTTTGACTGGTACTATATATTGAAAAGAACATTGTATGGTGGTATCATACATTTTATATTGTAGATATATAGTGGTGTAATAATGTTATATGATCTACTGTTTTATCTTGTGTTGTATGTGTGACGTAAGTGCTTTAATGTGTTTGGACACCAGGAAGAGTAGCTCCTGCCTTGTCAGCAACAAATGGGGAGCCATAGTAACCCTTAGGAAGAGTAGCTGGGGGGGGGGGGGGGGGGGGGGGTCGATAGTAAATACAAATACAAATGCACATATTTGAACATCTCTTTGTGCATCTTTGGCAACACGACTTAGAATACATAAACATGTATCTATCTACCTGTAGTCTCTTGGGGAGAGACACTAATTGGCACTTTTCACTTTTGTCGATCAGCACACCCCTTCATTGCATAACTTTGCAAAGCATTTACATCCACCACTTATGAAACATGTATCTTCCTACCCTCTAACAGATACTTATAAAACATGTATCTTCCTAGCCTCTAACTGATACTTATAAAATATGTATCTTCCTAGCCTCTAAGAGATACTTATAAAACATGTATCTTCCTATCCTCTAACTGATACTTATAAAACATGTATCTTCCTATCCTCTAACTGATACTTATAAAACATGTATCTTCCTAACCTCTAACTGATACTTATAAAACATGTATCTTCCTAGCCTCTAACTGATACTTATAAAATATGTATCTTCCTAGCCTCTAAGAGATACTTATAAAACATGTATCTTCCTATCCTCTAACTGATACTTATAAAATATGTATCTTCCTACCCTCTAACAGATACTTACTAAACATGTATCTTCCTACCCTCTAACTGATACTTATAAAATATGTATCTTCCTAGCCTCTATCAGATACTTATAAAACATGTATCTTCCTAGCCTCTATCAGATACTTATAAAACATGTATCTTCCTACCCTCTAACACACATATGTCAGAGTCAAGGCCCGCGGGCCACATCCGGCCCGCAAGAAGGTTTTTTACGGCCCCTGGGATGATCTTGATTTATTATTAGAACCGGCCCGCAGCAAGCCGGCAGCCCGCAGATCTTTTACACGCACCAATACTACATTTCCCACAATGCAAAGGTGACGCACCGAGCAGTAGGCTGCTTCATTTCAATATTTATTGGCACAGCAGTCGTCAGCATCACAGTAAAATTAACTTTCAGATACCCATCAAAAATGGCAAAACGGAAGGTGGATACTGAGAACCGGGGGTTTCAAACAAGGTGGGAGTCGGAGTATATGTTCACGAAGGTAGCTGGAAAACCTGTGTGTCTTCTGTGTGGAGAAAGTGTGGCGGTACTGAAAGAGTATAATCTGAGACGACATTATGAAACGAAACACGCGGACAAAAACAAGAATATGGACATGGAACAAAGGCTACAAAAGGCAGAGGAATTAAAACGAGGCCTCAAAGGCCAGGCTGCTGTCAAGGCCAGTTTTATTTTGGCAGAAGAGATCGCTAAATCAGCCCGGCCATTTACGGAGGGGGATTTCATCAAAAACTGCATGATTAAAGTTTGTGACGAAGTTTGCCCAGAAAAAAGGCAACTCTTTTTAAATGTGAGTCTGAGCAGAAACACCATTGCCGAGAGAGTAGACCAGTTGTCCATCAATCTAAAAGAGCAGCTTGTGAAAAAGGGAAAAGATTTGATTGCATATTCCTTGGCTGTGGATGAGAGCACCGACATTTCTGACATTGCCCAGTTGTCAATTTTCATCCGCGGAGTGGACTCCAACCTAAGCGTGACAGAGGAGTTTTTGGCTTTACGTCCTATGCATGGCACAACTACGGGGCATGATTTGTATGAAGAGGTGTCAAGATGTGTAAATGAGATGGAGCTGCCTTGGGAAAAACTTGTGGGTTTGACAACCGACGGAGCACCTGCGATGTGTGGACACAGGAGCGGACTGGTGGCGAAGATACGGGAAAAGATGCAAGAGGAAAACGCGACAGGTGAGCTGACAGCTTATCATTGTATCATACACCAGGAAGCGTTGTGCGGTAAAGCCTTGAAAATGGAGCATGTAATGAGCATCATCACGCGCACAGTTAACTTTATCAGAGCCAAAGGTTTGAATCACCGCCAGTTCAAGGCATTTCTGACGGAGTTAGAAACGGAGCATGGTGATTTGCCTTATCACACAGAGGTGCGATGGCTAAGCCAGGGAAAGGTGCTTCAAAGATGTTTCGAGCTTCGTGAGGAGATTTGTCTGTTCTTGGACAGCAAAGGGAAAGACACAACACAACTCCGAGACGAAATGTTTCTGTGTGAAATGGCTTTTCTGTGTGACATTACGAGTCATCTGAATGCAATAAACTTGCAGCTGCAGGGTCGGGATCGTGTCATCTCTGATATGTACAGTACAGTGAAGGCATTTAAAACCAAACTGACTCTGTGGGAGACGCAGATGCGGAAAGAAAATTTGAGCCACTTTCCCAGCTGCCAGACCATGAAAGAGAAGCTCTCTACCAGTGCGTTCCCGAGCACACAGTTGGCTGATAAAATAGGTATGCTTGCCGCTGACTTTCGACGCCGATTTGCTGACTTTGAAGCACAAAAAGCAGGTTGGAACTGCTCGGTAACCCATTTGCTGTTGACGTGGAAAGCTCACCACCAAACCTCCAAATGGAGTTGATTGACCTCCAATGCAATGATGCACTGAGGGCAAAATATGCGGCAGTGGGTGCTGCGGAGTTCGCCCGTTTCCTCCCCGGCACAATGCCCCAGCTGCGCATCCAGGCTGCTCAAACGTTGTCTATGTTTGGCAGCACATACCTGTGTGAACAACTGTTTTCTTTGATGAACCTGAACAAAACATCACACAGAAGTCGACTTACTGCTGAACACCTCCACTCAATTCTGAGGATTTCTTCAGCTCAGAGCCTTACCCCGAACATTGATGAACTTGTGGAAAAGATGGGACACCACCAAGTATCACCCTCAACCTCAAACAAGTGAACATTACTGTGCAATCACATATTTAGAGTTTTTAATCAGTTCAAGTTTAAAAGTTAAAATTTAATATTTGTTTTCACTGCATGTTACTTCTCCTTAAACAAAGTGTTGTTTTTGATTAATAGATTTTTGCACTTTATTTTTTTGTATTTCAATCCAATTATATTTTAAAAATATTTCAGTTGAGTGGATGATAGAAAATTGCTATTATTGTTTTTTCTTTGAAGTAAATTTAGCCCACTTTTGCTAAAATAGAAAATATAGTCTACTGATGGTGCCTTGAATACCGGTTTCTTTCATTTAATGTTCATGTTATGGGGATATTTATATAAAGGAAATTTGTCTTTTGTGTCTGTTGAAAATTAAAGATTACTGACAGAGCCATAAGAAAATATTGCTTTATTTATCTGATCATATTGTAATATATTTGTTAGGTTTTCAGTAGGTTCAATTAGGTTCACTAGACTATATGCGTCATTTAAAAAATTTTCAATGAACATTCGAACAGTCCGGCCCTCGTCTTGTAGCTGATTTTTTTATTTGGCCCTCCGTCCATTTGACTTTGACACCCCTGCTCTAACAGATACTTATAAAACATGTATCTTCCTAGACTCTAACATATACTTATAAAACATGTATCTTCCTACCCTCTAACAGATACTTATAAAACATGTATAAAACATGTATCTTCCTACCCTCTAACAGATACTTATAAAACATGTATCTTCCTACCCTCTAACAGATACTTATAAAACATGTATCTTCCTAGACTCTAACAGATACTATGTGGCACTTTTCACTCCTCCAGTCTCCTATTTCTCTTCTCAACACAACACAGCTCAGTCCAGCTGACCGTCAGCTGACCGTTAGATCACTAATTTCTTATTAGAAACGATGAGCTTCCTCATCACCTGGCTTTTGAAAAGGTTAGGCCCTGGGCCTTAAGGAGTAGAATAGGCAGTACTTTGCCTGACAGGTTAGGCCTTGGGCATTAAGGAGTAGAATAGGCAGTACTCCCCTCTTTCCGGCGGACTTGACAGAATGCTGCTTCCCAGGTCCAGCTCTTATTGATTGGGGGCTTCAGGTTGCCTTTCCAGTCTGCAGTGCGGCATACTAAGCTGATGTATAATCAATGTCTCATAGAGGTACGTTACAGTCACATGCAGCCTGGGGCTGGGGTTGAGGTTGGGGCTGGGGGCTGGGGTTGAGGTTGGGGCTGGGGCTGGGGGTTGGGGCTGGGGCTGGGGGCTGGGGTTGGGGCTGCACAAACCATCAAATTATACAGTAGAGATAGATAGAAGTAACCCAATATCTACATGGCTGACAGAGTTTTTAAAATGAAAAGAGCAGCCCTTTGTGGAAAAGACATGTGGTGGTGTTGATAGAACAGCTTATCCTGGAAGCAGTGGTGGAAAAAGTACCCAATTGTCATACTTCAGTAAAAGTAAAGATATCCTAACTAGAAAATGACTCCAGTAAAATAATACTTCAGTAAAAGCAAAGATATCCTAACTAGAAAATGACTCCAGTAAAATACTACTTGAGTAAAAGTCTAAAAGTATTTGGTTTGAAATCTGCTTAAGTGTCAAAAGTAAAAAAGTATAAATAATTTCACTTTCATTATATTAAGCAATCCAGACGGCACAATTTATTTTATTTATTTGTATTTGCGGATAACCAGGGGAACACTCCAACACTCACATCATTACAGATAGCCAGGGGAACACTCCAACACTCAGACATCATTACAGATAGCCAGGGGAACACTCCAACACTCACACATCATTACAGATAACCAGGGAACACTCCAACACTCACATCATTACAGATAACCAGGGGAACACTCCAACACTCACATCATTACAGATAACCAGGGGTACACTCCAACACTCAGACATCATTACAGATAACCAGGGGACACTCCAACACTCACATCATTACAGATAGCCAGGGGAACACTCCAACACTCACATCATTACAAATAGCCAGGGGCACACTCCAACACTCACACATCATTTACAGATAGCCAGGGAACACTCCAACACTCACATCATTACAGATAACCAGGGAACACTCCAACACTCACATCATTACAGATAACCAGGGGAACACTCCAACACTCAGACATCATTACAGATAGCCAGGGGTACACTCCAACACTCAGACATCATTACAGATAGCCAGGGGCACACTCCAACACTCACATCATTACAGATAACCAGGGAAACACTCCAACACTCAGACATCATTACAGATAACCAAGGGAACACTCCAACACTCACATCATTACAGATAGCCAGGGGAACACTCCAACACCCAGACATCATTTACAGATAACCAGGGGAACACTCCAACACTCAGACATCATTACAGATAGCCAGGGGAACACTCCAACACTCACATCATTACAGATAACCAGGGGAACACTCCAACACCCAGACATCATTTACAGATAGCCAGGGGAACACTCCAACACTCACATCATTACAGATAACCAGGGGTACACTCCAACACTCAGACATCATTACAGATAGCCAGGGGAACACTCCAACACTCACATCATTACAGATAACCAGGGGTACACTCCAACACTCAGACATCATTACAGATAGCCAGGGGTACACTCCAACACTCAGACATCATTACAGATAGCCAGGGGAACACTCCAACACTCACATCATTACAGATAACCAGGGGAACACTCCAACACTCACATCATTACAGATAACCAGGGGGACACTCCAACACCCAGACATCATTTACAGATAGCCAGGGACACACTCCAACACTCACACATCATTTACAGATAGCCAGGGGTACACTCCAACACTCACACATCATTTACAGATAGCCAGGGACACACTCCAACACTCACACATCATTTACAGATAACCAGGGGTACACTCCAACACTCAGACATCATTACAGATAGCCAGGGGAACACTCCAACACTCACATCATTACAGATAACCAGGGGAACACTCCAACACTCACACATCATTTACAGATAGCCAGGGACACACTCCAATACTCACACATCATTTACAGATAGCCAGGGGTACACTCCAACACTCACACATCATTTACAGATAGCCAGGGACACACTCCAACACTCACACATCATTTACAGATAACCAGGGGAACACTCCAACACTCACACATCATTTACAGATAGCCAGGGGAACACTCCAACACTCACATCATTACAGATAACCAGGGGAACACTCCAACACTCACACATCATTTACAGATAGCCAGGGACACACTCCAACACTCACACATCATTTACAGATAGCCAGGGGTACACTCCAACACTCACATCATTACAGATAACCAGGGGAACACTCCAACACTCACACATCATTTACAGATAGCCAGGGGAACACTCCAACACTCACATCATTACAGATAGCCAGGGGCACACTCCAACACTCACATCATTACAGATAGCCAGGGGCACACTCCAACACTCACACATCATTTACAGATAGCCAGGGGCACACTCCAACACTCACACATCATTACAGATAGCCAGGGACACACTCCAACACTCAGACATCATTTACAGATAACCAGGGGAACACTCCAACACTCACATCATTACAGATAGCCAGGGACACACTCCAACACTCAGACATCATTTACAGATAGCCAGGGGAACACTCCAACACTCACATCATTACAGATAGCCAGGGACACACTCCAACACTCAGACATCATTTACAGATAGCCAGGGGAACACTCCAACACTCACATCATTACAGATAGCCAGGGACACACTCCAACACTCAGACATCATTTAAAGATAGCCAGGGGAACACTCCAACACTCACACATAATTTACAGATAGCCAGGGGTACACTCCAACACTCACACATCATTTACAGATAGCCAGGGACACACTCCAACACTCAGACATCATTACAGATAGCCAGGGGTACACTCCAACACTCACACATCATTTACAGATAACCAGGGGAACACTCCAACACTCAGACATCATTTACAGATAACCAGGGGAACACTCCAACACTCACACATCATTACAGATAGCCAGGGGAACACTCCAACACTCACACATCATTTACAGATAACCAGGGGAACACTCCAACACCCAGACATCATTACAGATAACCAGGGGAATACTCCAACACTCACACATCATTTACAGATAGCCAGGGGTACACTCCAACACTCACACATCATTTACAGATAGCCAGGGGTACACTCCAACACTCACACATCATTTACAGATAGCCAGGGGTACACTCCAACACTCACACATCATTACAGATAGCCAGGGAACACTCCAACACCCAGACATCATTTACAGATAGCCAGGGGTACACTCCAACACTCACACATCATTTACAGATAACCAGGGGAACGCTCCAACACTCACACATCATTACAGATAGCCAGGGAACACTCCAACACCCAGACATCATTTACAGATAGCCAGGGGTACACTCCAACACTCACACATCATTTACAGATAGCCAGGGGAACACTCCAACACTCACATCATTACAGATAACCAGGGGAACACTCCAACACCCAGACATCATTTACAGATAGCCAGGGGAACACTCCAACACTCACATCATTACAGATAACCAGGGGTACACTCCAACACTCAGACATCATTACAGATAGCCAGGGGAACACTCCAACACTCACATCATTACAGATAACCAGGGGTACACTCCAACACTCAGACATCATTACAGATAGCCAGGGGTACACTCCAACACTCAGACATCATTACAGATAGCCAGGGGAACACTCCAACACTCACATCATTACAGATAACCAGGGGAACACTCCAACACTCACATCATTACAGATAACCAGGGGGACACTCCAACACCCAGACATCATTTACAGATAGCCAGGGACACACTCCAACACTCACACATCATTTACAGATAGCCAGGGGTACACTCCAACACTCACACATCATTTACAGATAGCCAGGGACACACTCCAACACTCACACATCATTTACAGATAACCAGGGGTACACTCCAACACTCAGACATCATTACAGATAGCCAGGGGAACACTCCAACACTCACATCATTACAGATAACCAGGGGAACACTCCAACACTCACACATCATTTACAGATAGCCAGGGACACACTCCAATACTCACACATCATTTACAGATAGCCAGGGGTACACTCCAACACTCACACATCATTTACAGATAGCCAGGGACACACTCCAACACTCACACATCATTTACAGATAACCAGGGGAACACTCCAACACTCACACATCATTTACAGATAGCCAGGGGAACACTCCAACACTCACATCATTACAGATAACCAGGGGAACACTCCAACACTCACACATCATTTACAGATAGCCAGGGACACACTCCAACACTCACACATCATTTACAGATAGCCAGGGGTACACTCCAACACTCACATCATTACAGATAACCAGGGGAACACTCCAACACTCACACATCATTTACAGATAGCCAGGGGAACACTCCAACACTCACATCATTACAGATAGCCAGGGGCACACTCCAACACTCACATCATTACAGATAGCCAGGGGCACACTCCAACACTCACACATCATTTACAGATAGCCAGGGGCACACTCCAACACTCACACATCATTACAGATAGCCAGGGACACACTCCAACACTCAGACATCATTTACAGATAACCAGGGGAACACTCCAACACTCACATCATTACAGATAGCCAGGGACACACTCCAACACTCAGACATCATTTACAGATAGCCAGGGGAACACTCCAACACTCACATCATTACAGATAGCCAGGGACACACTCCAACACTCAGACATCATTTACAGATAGCCAGGGGAACACTCCAACACTCACATCATTACAGATAGCCAGGGACACACTCCAACACTCAGACATCATTTAAAGATAGCCAGGGGAACACTCCAACACTCACACATAATTTACAGATAGCCAGGGGTACACTCCAACACTCACACATCATTTACAGATAGCCAGGGACACACTCCAACACTCAGACATCATTACAGATAGCCAGGGGTACACTCCAACACTCACACATCATTTACAGATAACCAGGGGAACACTCCAACACTCAGACATCATTTACAGATAACCAGGGGAACACTCCAACACTCACACATCATTACAGATAGCCAGGGGAACACTCCAACACTCACACATCATTTACAGATAACCAGGGGAACACTCCAACACCCAGACATCATTACAGATAACCAGGGGAATACTCCAACACTCACACATCATTTACAGATAGCCAGGGGTACACTCCAACACTCACACATCATTTACAGATAGCCAGGGGTACACTCCAACACTCACACATCATTTACAGATAGCCAGGGGTACACTCCAACACTCACACATCATTACAGATAGCCAGGGAACACTCCAACACCCAGACATCATTTACAGATAGCCAGGGGTACACTCCAACACTCACACATCATTTACAGATAACCAGGGGAACGCTCCAACACTCACACATCATTACAGATAGCCAGGGAACACTCCAACACCCAGACATCATTTACAGATAGCCAGGGGTACACTCCAACACTCACACATCATTTACAGATAGCCAGGGGTACACTCCAACACTCACACATCATTTACAGATAGCCAGGGGAACACTCCAACACTCACACATCATTTACAGATAGCCAGGGGAACACTCCAACACTCACACATCATTTACAGATAACCAGGGGTACACTCCAACACTCACACATCATTTACAGATATCCAGGGGTACACTCCAACACTCACACATCATTTACAGATAGCCAGGGGAACACTCCAACACTCACACATCATTTACAGATAGCCAGGGGAACACTCCAACACTCACACATAATTTACAGATAGCCAGGGGTACACTCCAACACTCACACATCATTTACAGATAGCCAGGGGAACACTCCAACACTCAGACATCATTACAGATAGCCAGGGGTACACTCCAACACTCAGACATCATTACAGATAGCCAGGGGAACACTCCAACACTCACACATCATTACAGATAGCCAGGGGTACACTCCAACACTCAGACATCATTTACAGATAACCAGGGGAACACTCCAACACTCACATCATTACAGATAGCCAGGGACACACTCCAACACTCAGACATCATTTACAGATAGCCAGGGGAACACTCCAACACTCACATCATTACAGATAGCCAGGGACACACTCCAACACTCAGACATCATTTACAGATAGCCAGGGGAACACTCCAACACTCACATCATTACAGATAGCCAGGGACACACTCCAACACTCAGACATCATTTACAGATAGCCAGGGGAACACTCCAACACTCACACATCATTTACAGATAGCCAGGGGTACACTCCAACACTCACACATCATTTACAGATAGCCAGGGACACACTCCAACACTCAGACATCATTACAGATAGCCAGGGGTACACTCCAACACTCACACATCATTTACAGATAACCAGGGCAACACTCCAACACTCAGACATAATTTACAGATAACCAGGGGAACACTCCAACACTCACACATCATTTACAGATAGCCAGGGGTACACTCCAACACTCACACATCATTTACAGATAACCAGGGGTACACTCCAACACTCACACATCATTTACAGATAGCCAGGGGTACACTCCAACACTCACACATCATTTACAGATAGCCAGGGGTACGCTCCAACACTCACACATCATTTACAGATAGCCAGGGGAACACTCCAACACTCACACATCATTTACAGATAGCCAGGGGAACACTCCAACACTCACACATCATTTACAGATAGCCAGGGGAACACTCCAACACTCACACATCATTTACAGATAGCCAGGGGTACACTCCAACACTCACACATAATTTACAGATAGCCAGGGGTACACTCCAACACTCACACATCATTTACAGATAGCCAGGGGTACACTCCAACACTCACACATCATTTACAGATAGCCAGGGGTACACTCCAACACTCACACATCATTTACAGATAGCCAGGGGTACACTCCAACACTCACACATCATTTACAGATAACCAGGGGAACACTCCAACACCCAGACATCATTTACAGATAGCCAGGGGAACACTCCAACACTCACACATAATTTACAGATAGCCAGGGGTACACTCCAACACTCACACATCATTACAGATAGCCAGGGAACACTCCAACACCCAGACATCATTACAGATAGCCAGGGGAACACTCCAACACCCAGACATCATTACAGATAGCCAGGGGAACACTCCAACACTCACACATCATTTACAGATAGCCAGGGGTACACTCCAACACTCAGACATCATTACAGATAGCCAGGGAACACTCCAACACCCAGACATCATTACAGATAGCCAGGGGAACACTCCAACACCCAGACATCATTACAGATAGCCAGGGGCACACTCCAACACTCAGACATCATTTACAGATAGCCAGGGACACACTCCAACACTCAGACATCATTTACAGATAGCCAGGGGAACACTCCAACACTCAGACATCATTACAGATAGCCAGGGGCACACTCCAACACTCAGACATCATTTACAGATAGCCAGGGGCACACTCCAACACTCAGACATCATTTACAGATAGCCAGGGCACACTCCAACACTCAGCCATCATTTACAGATAGCCAGGGACACACTCCAACACCCAGACATCATTTACAGATAGCCAGGGACACACTCCAACACTCAGACATAATTTACAGATAGCCAGGGGCACACTCCAACACTCAGACATCATTTACAGATAGCCAGGGACACACTCCAACACTCAGACATCATTTACAGATAGCCAGGGACACACTCCAACACTCAGACATCATTTACAGATAGCCAGGGACACACTCCAACACTCAGACATCATTTACAAACAAAGCATGTATGCTTCAGAGGCAGTAGGGAAGACTAGGGATGTTCTCTGTTTAGTGAGTCCACCAGATCAGAGACAGTAGAGATGACCATGGATGTTCTCTGTTTATTGAATCCATCAGATCAGAGGCAGGAGCGATGACCAGGGATGTTCTCTGTTTAGTGAGTCCACCAGATTAGAGGCAGTAGGGATGACCAGGGATGTTCTCTGTTTAGTGAGTCCACCAGATCAGAGACAGTAGAGATGACCAGGGATGTTCTCTGTCTAGTGAGTCCTCCAGATCAGAGGCAGTAGGGATGACCAGGGATGTTCTCTGTTTAGTGAGTCCTCCAGATCAGAGACAGTAGGGATGACCAGGGATGTTCTCTGTTTAGTGAATCCACCCGATCAGAGACAGTAGAGATGACCAGGGATGATCTCTGTTTAGTGAGTCCTCCAGATCAGAGGCAGTAGGGATGACCATGGATGTTCTCTGTTTAGTGAGTCCACCAGATCAGAGACAGTAGAGATGACCAGGGATGTTCTCTGTCTAGTGAGTCCACCAGATCAGAGGCAGTAGGGATGACCAGGGATGTTCCCTGTTTAGTGAGTCCACCAGATCAGAGGCAGTAGGGATGACCAGGGATGTTCCCTGTTTAGTGAGTCCACCAGATCAGAGGCAGTAGGGATGACCAGGGATGTTCCCTGTTTAGTGAGTCCACCAGATCAGAGGCAGTAGGGATGACCAGGGATGTTCCCTGTTTAGTGAGTCCACCAGATCAGAGGCAGTAGGGATGACCAGGGATGTTCCCTGTTTAGTGAGTCCACCAGATCAGAGGCAGTAGGGATGACCAGGGATGTTCCCTGTTTAGTGAGTCCACCAGATCAGAGGCAGTAGGGATGACCAGGGATGTAAATTGGACCATTTTGCTGTCCTTGTAAGCATTCAAAATGTAATGAGTACTGTTGGGTGTCAGGGAAAATGTATGGAGTAAAAAGTACATCATTTTCTTTAGGGATAGTAAAAGTAAAAGTTGTCAAAAATATAAGTAGTAAAGTAAAGATACCCAAAATAAGATTTTAAGTAGTACTTTAACTTTTATTTAACTAGCCAAGAACAAATTCTTATTTTCAATGACAGCCTAGAAACAGTGGGTTTCTAACTGCCTTGTTCAGGGGCAGAACGACAGATTTGTACCTTGTCAGCTCGGGGGTTTGAACTTGCAACCTTCTGGTTACAAGTCCGCCACCCTAACCACTAGGCTACCCTAGACTCACCAACTACAGTTAAGTACCTTGAGTACTTTACTACCTGGAAGGCATACAGAATAGAACATTATTTGGTGGTATTGGTTTCCATACGAAAATGTTTGCTAAATCTTACCCCCAATGCCTCTGAATTGCGATATGTTGTGTCTGGAATGTATCAAAACACCAATACCAAGACACAGCCGGTACTTGAACTTGGCTGTGTCAGCTCAGACTTGTGGTGGCCTACGGTGTCCATTTCAGGACAAAAAAAATGCAAGTTTAATCAAGGGTCTCATCCAGAAATGAACTATGTTGAATAAGTCATATGAAAATCTGTCACCAGGTTGCTAAATCAACATATCTTTATCAACATAAAGAGAATAAATAGAATAGGGTGCAATTTATTTATTTATTTATTTTTTTGCCATTCTCTTAAGGTTTAAAACCACAGTAGTATTTAATGGGAGAACGGAACCCTGCCCAGGAGGATCACTTCTTTAATCAGGATTAAACATTGATACAACCTCCATATGACAGCCAGGGACCCCTTTCATTGCCACGCACGGAAACCATGAATACATCTGTCTCCTCTGAAAATGACTGTCTACACATTCTTTAGTATTTAATTACAAGTGGGAAATGACTTTGTTCATCCATCAACAAAAAAAAAAAAAAAATTCCCCTCCACTTGTCAAATGTAATACAGTGACACAATGCGAGAGAGAGAGAGAGGGCCCTAGTCATGTTCTGTTAACGACCTTATCGTCTTGACAGACATTTCATAGAAAGCAGGCGCCTTTTGTTTCGCTGGGGGTTTTGTCACACTCCGCGGAGCCAGCTACCTACCCCTGCTGAGACGAGGTTCAACCCAGATGTCTGAAATAGAGCGTACGGTAAATGATCATGTCAAGGTAGATTAATAGCTAAGATTAGAAAGAGTAACCTATCGCCACCGCTGTTCAAATGCATACAGTCAGCCACAATGAAAGGACAAGCGTTTTTTTTTTTAAATGTCATGTGATGCACCATGTGTAACCAGCAGGTTAAGTCCTAAATGGTAGCCTATTCCATGTGTAGTGCACTACGTTTGACCAATACCCACACAAACGTAGTGCACTATATAGAGAATAAGGTGCCAAAATAGATCCATCATATTTGAAAATAGATAGATCATAGCAGATGCAGAATGTACCTGCCTGATTATATCATTCTGTGAATAGTTCACCCTCTTAGGAGGGGAATTCTGATGTAAAAAACCCACCTGGGCACATTGAAGAGTTTCAGGCAATTGCTGTGATTCATAAATGGGACTCTTATCCGATACTCAATCAATTCAATGTACAGCAAGTGGAGGACACTATTGTAGCATACCTTCCCTCTGGAAGAGGTGATCTCAGAGAGGGCACGGAGACGGAGGAGATATAAGGAGGAGGAGGAGGAGTGAGAGAGAGAGTCAATCCCACTAGACGAATTGCAAAGCTGCTAGTATGGGAGTCTAACATCTTGGTTCACAACAGATATTTTACCTCTGTTTTTTTTTTCTTCCAGGAAAACCACCTGAGTCAAGTGAGACAAAAAAAATGCTAATATTTATAGTATGCTTTGGATTGTCAATGCATTGCTATGGAATGAATAGCTAGAGTTATACTGCCGTTGGTTGACTAGGGCCCTTAGGCCTGGAATGAATAACAAGTGTGAGAGAGAAAAAAAAAAAAACATTTTACCTCACATGAGCCACGTACTGAATTCATGGCATGTTCACTTTGATTATGACCTCTTGGGAATACTTTGTGTGATACAATTGCAGCAGATTATAGATTTGACCCGAAGGAAAATGCACAATGCACATTTAGAAATGTCAGAGTCGTTGAACAGGAGAATAGATTTAGTGAGAATTTATAGATCACCAAATTGTATTATCTTAGAGAGTGGGGAGGAGAGCCCACAGAGCCTACCTTTTCAGAATGCAAACCGCTGTTGTCTTATTTTGCCTGGAGCAAAGACTGATATCTGTGAATTTGCATATACATGTATTTGCAGAGATACAATCAAACATCAAGGAGCAGACACAATTCTGGAATTCAAAGCGGAATACCAACCAGTTCTCTCTATAGCTAATACATAAAGAGAGCCCTAGGAGGGAGGGAGGGAGGGAGGAAGGGAGGGAGGGAGGGAGGGAGGGAGGGAGGGAGGGAGGGAGGGAGGGAGGGAGGGAGGGAAGGAAGGAAGGAAGGAGGGAAGGAAGGAGGGAAGGAAGGAGGAGGGAGTGAGGGAGGGAGGGAGGGAGGGAGGGAGGGAGGGAGGGAGGGAGGGAGGGAGGGAGGGAGGGAGGGAGGGAGGGAGGAGGGGAGGGAGGGAAGGAAGGAAGAGGGAGGGAGGGAGGGAGGGAAGGAAGGAAGGAGGGAAGGAAGGAGGGGGGAGGGAGGGAGGGAGGGAGGGAGGGAAGGAAGAGGGAGGGAGGGAGGGAAGGAAGAGGGAGGGAGGGAGGGAGGGAGGGAGGGAGGGAGGGAGGGAGGGAGGGAGGGAGGGAGGGAGGGAGGGAGGGAAGGAAGCGGGAGGGAGGGGAGCGTCATGCTTCATCTTCGTAACAGATAACATTAAAGCCCACGGAGAAGTTTTAAACAGCTACCGTATTGTGACTCAGGTCAGGGAACACATCCTGATTCTGTCCCGACACAATAGTCTACTGTGTGCCAGCTGTCTAGTTTATAACATAATCTACGTATATGAATACAGGCTAGCATCTTAACATGCATTCTAATATAACAGAACCTCTATGGAGACAGACTAGAATGTCAACATGCATTCTAATATAACAGAACCTATACAGGCTAGCATCTTAACATGCATTCTAATATAACAGAACCTCTATGGAGACAGACTAGAATGTCAACATGCATTCTAATATAACAGAACCTATACAGGCTAGCATCTTAACATGCATTCTAATATAACAGAACCTCTATGGAGACAGGCTAGAATGTCAACATGCATCCTAATATAACAGAACCTCTATGGAGACAGACTAGAATGTCAACATGCATTCTAATATAACAGAACCTCTATGGAGACAGACTAGAATGTCAACATGCATCCTAATATAACATAACCTCTATGGAGACAGACTAGAATGTCAACATGCATCCTAATATAACAGAACCTCTATGGAGACAGACTAGAATGTCAACATGCATTCTAATATAACAGAACCTCTATGGAGACAGACTAGAATGTCAACATGCATCCTAATATAACAGAACCTCTATGGAGACAGACTAGAATGTCAACATGCATTCTAATATAACAGAACCTCTATGGAGACAGACTAGAATGTCAACATGCATTGTAATATAACAGAACCTCTATGGAGACAGACTAGAATGTCAACATGCATTCTAATATAACAGAACCTCTATGGAGACAGACTAGAATGTCAACATGCATTCTAATATAACAGAACCTCTATGGAGACAGACTAGAATGTCAACATGCATTCTAATATAACAGAACCTCTATGGAGACAGACTAGAATGTCAACATGCATTCTAATATAACAGAACCTCTATGGAGACAGACTAGAATGTCAACATGCATTCTAATATAACAGAACCTCTATGGAGACAGACTAGAATGTCAACATGCATTCTAATATAACAGAACCTCTATGGAGACAGACTAGAATGTCAACATGCATTCTAATATAACAGAACCTCTATGGAGACAGACTAGAATGTCAACATGCATTCTAATATAACAGAACCTCTATGGAGACAGACTAGAATGTCAACATGCATCCTAATATAACAGAACCTCTATGGAGACAGACTAGAATGTCAACATGCATCCTAATATAACAGAACCTCTATGGAGACAGACTAGAATGTCAACATGCATCCTAATATAACAGAACCTCTATGGAGACAGACTAGAATGTCAACATGCATCCTAATATAACAGAACCTATACAGGCTAGCATCTTAACATGCATTCTAATATAACAGAACTTCTATGGAGACAGACTAGAATGTCAACATGCATCCTAATATAACAGAACCTCTATGGAGACAGACTAGAATGTCAACATGCATCCTAATATAACAGAACCTCTATGGAGACAGACTAGAATGTCAACATGCATCCTAATATAACAGAACCTATACAGGCTAGCATCTTAACATGCATTCTAATATAACAGAACCTCTATGGAGACAGACTAGAATGTCAACATGCATTCTAATATAACAGAACCTCTATGGAGACAGGCTAGAATGTCAACATGCATTCTAATATAACAGAACCTCTATGGAGACAGACTAGAATGTCAACATGCATCCTAATATAACAGAACCTATACAGGCTAGCATCTTAACATGCATTCTAATATAACAGAACCTCTATGGAGACAGACTAGAATGTCAACATGCATTCTAATATAACAGAACCTCTATGGAGACAGACTAGAATGTCAACATGCATTCTAATATAACAGAACCTCTATGGAGACAGGCTAGAATGTCAACATGCATTCTAATATAACAGAACCTCTATGGAGACAGACTAGAATGTCAACATGCATTCTAATATAACAGAACCTATACAGGCTAGCATCTTAACATGCATTCTAATATAACAGAACCTCTATGGAGACAGACTAGAATGTCAACATGCATTCTAATATAACAGAACCTCTATGGAGACAGACTAGAATGTCAACATGCATCCTAATATAACAGAACCTCTATGGAGACAGACTAGAATGTCAACATGCATTCTAATATAACAGAACCTCTATGGAGACAGACTAGAATGTCAACATGCATTCTAATATAACAGAACCTCTATGGAGACAGACTAGAATGTCAACATGCATCCTAATATAACAGAACCTCTATGGAGACAGACTAGAATGTCAACATGCATTCTAATATAACAGAACCTCTATGGAGACAGACTAGAATGTCAACATGCATTCTAATATAACAGAACCTCTATGGAGACAGGCTAGAATGTCAACATGCATTCTAATATAACAGAACCTCTATGGAGACAGACTAGAATGTCAACATGCATTCTAATATAACAGAACCTCTATGGAGACAGACTAGAATGTCAACATGCATCCTAATATAACAGAACCTCTATGGAGACAGGCTAGAATGTCAACATGCATTCTAATATAACAGAACCTCTATGGAGACAGACTAGAATGTCAACATGCATCCTAATATAACAGAACCTATACAGGCTAGCATCTTAACATGCATTCTAATATAACAGAACCTCTATGGAGACCGGCTAGAATGTCAACATGCATTCTAATATAACAGAACCTATACAGGCTAGCCCATTAGACAATGTTTCTGTGTGTCGTTTTCAGTATACCAAGGTGCTACTCAAATCAAACCAACGTCAAATCATAAAACAGACCGTTTTTTATTTTTTTTTAGATATAATTCAAATGTAAATTCTCCTCACAAACTGTACAGCAGGTTCATGCCTCAAACACATGTTTTGAGCTACATAAGATGTATTGCCCCAAAATGATCCAAAAATGATGTCCAGCAGCCAGGGTTCATCTCTATCTTGTTCTCCTTTCAAAGGTGAGATTGACCATGTCAGGGTACAGTGACTACAATAGCACTATTACCTAATGCAGCTCCTCAAATTCAAAGACCAAGTCAGTCTATCCAGATTGTCCAAATATCTTCCCCAATACAGCTGAACTCGGCAAAAATTAAAGTGGAAAAGGAGAGAACAGACGAGGTGAATGAAGGAAGGGAACCACGGAATGGGAGTTAGTGGAAATATTCATCATTCTAAGGCTTTGCAGTGCGTTTTTAGAACAAAATTTCAACAGGGATCTTAGTAGCTCTCATTAGATGGTGTATCAAACCAGAACAAAACTCACATCTCTTAACGACGTGGGGGAAGTGGATCGGAAAACGAGGAGAGGCGACAGAGGACAGAACAGCCGATTCCATGGTTTTGTCACCACCAGGCTCTTGCTCTGCTGTTGCTCTCCCACTAACAAGTCAGCTCAGCTTTTTGGAATGTTTCCCAAATGGCACCCTATTCCCTTTATAGTGCACTACTGCTGATTAACCCTGGTCAAAAGTAGTGCACTATATAGGGGAAAGGGTGTAATTTGGGATGCATAGGTTGGAGTGCGGTGCATTCACACAGTCTTTAGTTCCCCATCATTGATTAGAATTTAAAGTCTTGATCTCTTTCAAACCAAGTTGCTGACATTTTGTTTTTAAATTACCAAGTGGCGTAGTCTTTCACTTTAAAGAAGTTTCTGCTGTGCAAAATTTACTGTAGTATACATACTCAGAAGAAAAAGAAGAAGACAAAGAAGAAGAAGACAAAGAAGTAGAAGACAGAGAAGTAGAAGACAGAGAAGAAGAAGAAGACAAAGAAGAAGTAGAAGACAGAGAAGAAGAAGAAGACAAAGAAGTAGAAGAAGACAGAGAAGTAGAAGACAGAGAAGAAGAAGAAGACAAAGAAAAAGTAGAAGACAGAGAAGAAGAAGAAGACAAAGAAGAAGAAGAAGACAGAGAAGTAGAAAAAGACAGAGAAGAAGAAGAAGACAAAGAAGAAGAAGACAAAGAAGAAGAAGACAGAGGAAGAAGAAGACAAAGAAGTAGAAGAAGACAGAAGTAGAAGAAGACAGAGAAGAAGAAGAAGACAAAGAAGAAGAAGAAGACAAAGAAGAAGAAGACAGAGAAGAAGAAAAAGACAAAGAAGAAGAAGAAGACTTTATTGTACACAGATGTTCAGCAGAAACTAGTCTTCTGCTTTATTGGAATGGAGTGGAATTGATCATTTCTGAAAATGTGTGGTTCTAAGAATGTACAATATGAGATGGTATGTTACAATTGACTGGTCTCTCTCACTGCTAACAATCCCCGATTGACTGGTCTCTCACTGCTAACAATCCCCGATTGACTGGTCTCTCACTGCTAACAATCCCCGATTGACTGTGTTTTCACCTCATGCTCTAAGGCAGACCAACACAACCCTACTAAGCCAACATGTTCTCCCATGGCAATTGAATGTTCTCAAAGTTTAAGCTTAGAGAGGACACAATGGAATCTAACATTATGTCTTTGAATAATTAGTACCTTGTGCTTTGTTTGAAACCACATTCCCTGTGGCAAACGGCCATCAATAAAAACAGCCTTTCATCTTGATATGCTATACATGCATTGATACCAGATGCAGAGGACACAAGTGCATACCAAAATGGTGTACTTTTCCCTACAAAGTGCACTACAAGTAGTCCACTAGAGAGTTAACAGGGTGCCAATTGGGACGGAGAGCTGTCTACAAAACAGTCGAGCTGATCTCATCTGTGCTTTTTCCTTCTTTGTATTGCTACATCTGAAGAAACGGTTCCTGTCCACAACAGGAGAAGATTTACATAAACATCAGACTCGTTCTCTTTCTCCGTCTGTGTCTGTCAGAAAAACACTTGAGACGTGTAAAACATTTGCATATCAAGGTTGTCATTATAAGGGAGACAATGGCTGTCGGCATGTAGTGTAGCGTCTGAAAGATTTGTATACATGAGTAAGTCATCTGTTAGTATTTGAGACTTCAGTCCAATTTGATTATACTGTATCTATGTGATTCTACTGTATCTAGTTAGGGGAGTTAATGTCCTTGTCTGTTTTTTAAGACTCTGATCGACAACACTGTTTGTGATAACTGCAGTTGTTTCTAATCTTAAATTGCATCGGTAACTTGTGACACTTTGTCTTTTGTGTGTTTTTTGTACTTTTCGGTAATATTTTATGGACACGCTGCTATTTCTGTGTTTTGCCTTCTTGCCAGGTCGCCCTTTGCGAAAGACGTTTTTAACCTCAATGGGTTTTACCTGGTTAAATAAAGGTAAAACAATTGTTTTCAAAAATCTATGTGATTCTACTGAATCTACGTGATTCTACTGTATCTACGTGATTCTACTGTATCTACATTACTCTACTGTATCTACGTGATTCTACTGTATCTACGTGATTCTACTGTATCTACATTACTCTACTGTATCTACGTGATTCTACTGTATCTACGTGATTCTACTGTATCTATGTGATTCTACTGTATCTACGTGATTCTACTGTATCTACGTGATTCTACTGTATCTACTTGATTCTACTGCATCTACATTACTCTACTGTATCTACGTGATTCTACTGTATCTATGTGATCCTACTGTATCTACTTGATTCTACTGTATCTACATGATTCTACTGTATCTATGTGATCCTACTGTATCTACGTGATTCTACTGTATCTACATGATTACTGTATCTATGTGATCCTACTGTATCTACGTGATTCTACTGTATCTACATGATTACTGTATCTATGTGATCCTACTGTATCTACGTGATTCTACTGTATCTACATTACTCTACTGTATCAAATGTTTATCTTCTGATAATATTTGAAAGATAACAGAAAAAAACTGTTTGGTATGGTATGGTGTGATATCAAACTAGGATAAGTAAAAAATTGAAATAAATAGATCGCCACAAAATGTTTCCAATGTACAGAACACGAGAGCACAACTGTACAACATGGGAGCTGAAATGTAAACGAACACAATTTAAGCATTCAACTGGCGAGCAGAAATAACAGCACGTCTGAGAAGGAAAACCAGTATTTGAATTCACTCAACGACTCCTGCTGTAATCACATATTGAAATGGAAATTACAGCCTGGTACAAGTGCATGGCTGTGTTATGGATTACTTGGGGATTGATGGTATATTCCTCATGCAATCCAACAACTTCAGCTTTGTTGCAATTGATGTAACCATTAACATGACATTCTAGAGCATGGTAATTTTAGGGTCAATTGTTATATTGTATTGTCACTCTTGTAAGTGGAACCAGACACATTTCGATCCAGTTTGCAAGATTTTAGTTTGATATTACGCAACAATGAGGCTCACCCTGCACATTGGAGGTATAAAGATTAGACATAAATAATAGTGATGGAAAAGAGAGAGAACAAAAACTAGTGAACAGTATTAAAGTCACACAACCTGTCCAACTGGAAGCTGGATGGAAGAGGAAACACTAAAACAACCTGTCCAACTGGAAGCTGGATGGAAGAGGATAACTATAACAACCTGTCCAGCAGGAAGCTGGATGGCAGAGGAAACACTAAAACAACCTGTCCAACTGGAAGCTGGGTGGCAGAGGAAACACTAAAACAACCTGTCCAACTGGAAGCTGGGTGGCAGAGGAAACACTATAACAACCTGTCCAACTGGAAGCTGGATGGCAGAGGAAACACTAAAACAACCTGTCCAACTGGAAGCTGGATGGCAGAGGAAACACTAACACAACCTGTCCAACTGGAAGCTGGATGGCAGAGGAAACACTAAAACAACCTGTCCAACTGGAAGCTGGATGGCAGAGGAAACACTAAAACAACCTGTCCAACTGGAAGCTGAGTGGCAGAGGAAACTCTAAAACAACCTGTCCAACTGGAAGCTGGGTGGCAGAGGAAACACTAAAACAACCTGTCCAACTGGAAGCTGGGTGGCAGAGGAAACACTATAACAACCTGTCCAACTGGAAGCTGGGTGGCAGAGGATAACTAAAACAACCTGTCCAACTGGAAGCTGGGTGGCAGAGGAAACACTAAAACAACCTGTCCAACTGGAAGCTGGGTGGCAGAGGAAACACTAAAACAACCTGTCCAACTGGAAGCTGGGTGGCAGAGGAAACACTAAAACAACCTGTCCAACTGGAAGCTGGGTGGCAGAGGAAACACTATAACAACCTGTCCAACAGGAAGCTGGGTGGCAGAGGAAACACTAAAACAACCTGTCCAACAGGAAGCTGGGTGGCAGAGGAAACACTAAAACGATATGTGTTGTTTTCTAAATGGCATTTTCCCAAGATGTTGGAAACTAGGATAAAATACACAAAAAAAATGATTCATCTAATCAGAAATGCTTTATATTGTACTGGAATATATAACGCTCCTCATCCACCACTGTTGTGAGGCCTTTCCTTGGCTATAATGCATCAATGTGCTCCGTATATATGATCTTTCAGTTGCTGGTGTTGCTTGTGTTGCTTGATCACTATTCTACACATTTTTTTCCAGCACGTTTTTGAACACACAGTAACCTATAGATCTGACAGTGTTATTCACTTCTTCAGTCGTTCAGATTTATGAATGTTTGTAAACCCGGTTTTCACTAGTGGTAGTCCAGCACCAAATGAGACAGGTGATTGGTTGGGTCACTTTTCTCCATTCTATATTGTGAAAATGTCCCTTAAACGTTTTATCCACAGCCGAGAACGCCCCAAAATGTAAGTTAACAATAGCAAACCACACTCCTTCTATTCTAAGTTGATTCATTTGACAGTTTTGGGGTTTCTGGGTAGGGTTGCCAGGGTTGGGCTCAATTCAGAATTTTGGAATTGACTTATTTGATGTAAATTGCAGCATCATACGATCATCATACAGGGATTATTTATGTATTTTGAAAGTTACATATCTTGAAAATCGAGATTGCTGACAAGCAAAACATTTTACGACTATGTCAACAACGAACTAATGAAACAAATATAAAAAAAATAAAATTTTGCGGGGGAGTTTTTTCATTAACCTCAATGCTTAGAATAGGAAATTATATTTCCATCAACCATCTAATATGTTTCACTTCTATTTGAAGGCCTCGGGGGTCAACTTATGCATCTCAAATTCAAGGACAGCATCACAATGGTCAATGTAATGTTCTTTTTTTTTATGATATCGTCTGAATTCATATATCTATCTATCTTTGGTAAACGGTGCAATTTGCTTGCAGAAACATTGCTCAGGAACCAACGTGCTGTGTCTGCATGTCTCCTGGACTGACACCAACTGATCTGGACAGCCTAATTGCCTGTTTTGCATGTTTCTGTTACGTTGGAAAGTACGCTAGGCTACTGACGTTTGAGTCCTAGTGAGTGGAGAAGGCTTTCAGAACTGAGCTCTAAACATTACCTTTGGCCGACCAATCCAAAGGGGTGTGTGTGTGTGTATGTGTGTGTGTGTGTGTGTGCGCGAGCGTGTGTGTGTGCGTGTGTGTGTGCGCGCGCGTGTGTATGTGTGCATGTGTGCACGCGTGTGTGTGTGTCTGTATGTGTGTGCGCACATGTGTGTGTGCGCGCGCGCGCGTGTGTGTGTGTGTGTGTGTGGTCTACCATGTAACTCTCCGTGACTGACATGTGCCATAATTTCAGAAAGGTATGGCAAATGATTTCCAGCTCTAACAACATGGCTCACTGGAATGACTTAGTTTCCCCAGATCGAAACAGAAAATAGACGATAGAGGTCTTTGCGTTGATTTCTTCCAAACTTGAGCAAGGGCCGATCTTAAGGAAAATATTACAGTTGACATGGCTCGTAGAGTAAAACCCTCCATCTGTTGTTTAATTCATATGAAAACTCAGCAAACTGTGTCACGGGAAGCTTTGTAAACGTAGTATCTGTATTGTCTTAAGCTCGGGCAGACGCCAGCTATCAAACGACACGGGAGGAATGTTGAATGTTTCTGTTAGCTTTAAAGGATTTTAGTCAACTCTGAAACAGTGCTTATTTGCTCTGTTATCCACTTTTGCGTTAATGAAAAGCATGTCCTGAATCTGTCAAGGGAGATTAAGGTGAATATGATTTACTGTTGTCCTTTTGTCAATGTAGATTTCTATCCATGGGGATGGATCACAGTCAACCCATCCAAATGTGCATCACCTTTCCCCTGCCAAGGTACCTGAAGAAAGGTTGAGTCAGTGATGAGTTGAAATGAAGTGCCATCGTCGGAATCACAGTGTAGAGATCCGTAAGCGAAGAACTTCACCTGTCGGACCGTACCAAAGCAAGAAGAAGTAACACAAGTGTTCTTTCACAAAGATGTCTCTGTTCTTTTTGTAGGATGACGTCGACATTTGCATATCATAAAACATTGATTTATCGTATCCCCTTTGACTGGAGTATTAAAAATAATTTTATCTGAATAAATTTACTGAAAAATGAACTTAAACACGTGTAATCAAACTCTCATTGTTATATAAAATAATGGTCATTTTCAGACAATATTATCATCACCAAATATTATGTTCATAAAGATGTAAAACAAGGATATCCTTTATCGCCATATTGTCACGTTCTGACCTTCCTTTATTATGTCTCTGTGTGTTAGTTTGGTCAGGGCGTGAGTTGGGGTGGGTAGTCTATGTTGTTTTTTTTTCTATGTTGTATTTCTATGTGTTTGCCCTGGTATGGTTCTCAATCAGAGGCAGCTGTCAATCGTTGTCTCTGATTGAGAATCATACTTAGGTAGCCTGTTTTCCCACCATTTTAGGTTGTGGGTGATTGTTTTCTGTCTTTGTGTGCCTGCCACCAGACAGAACTGTTTTGGTTGTTTATGTTGTGTTTCAGTGTTCAGTTATTGAATAAATGTAACACTTACCAGGCTGCGTATTGGTCCGATCCTTCCCCGTGAAGAGGAGGACGAAAACAGTTACACATGTACATCTATTATGGAGCTAAAAATACATGATAATACCTTCTCCTCGGACTGAAGATGCCCACAACCAGAGCCCCAGATTTCGACCTTCTGTTCCGTCTATTTGAATGCTTGATCTATTTGTAGATTGATGAAAATTCAGAGGGTATTTGTAACACGTGCTTGTTTATTCTACTACATTGTACGGTGATAGATCTCATTGAACTGAAAGATGAACCCGTAGACAGACGCTCATCAGATATAAAAGAAAGAACTACTTGTAAAAGAAATGGAACAATCAAACGGGATTAAAGTCCTCGTGAAGATTGATTTCAAACATTCAGACGAAGGATTGCAAGTTCATTATTTTATCACAGGTGTTCACTGAAATGAGTCATGAGACTCTAGGATCTGGACCAGGTGGAGGGATTTGACGAACAACCCGATAAAACAATTATACAATTTTATTCATGAGCATACAAGCACCAGTGTATTAAAAGGGTAGAGGAGTCAGTGTTTCTCCTTTCTTTCCCTCTTTCTCTTTTTCTATCTTTCTCTCTTTCTATCTTTCTCTCTTTCCCTCTTTCTTTCTCTCTTTCTTTCTTTCTCTCTTTCTTTCTATCTTTCTTTCTTTTCCTCTTTCTCTCTTTCTTTCCCTCTTTCTTTCTTTCTATCTTTCTCTCTTTCTTTCCCTCTTTCTTTCTCTCTTTCTATCTTTCTCTCTTTCTTTCCCTCTTTCTCTCTTTCTTTCTTTCTCTCTTTCTTTCTTTCTCTCTTTCTATCTTTCTCTCTTTCTTTCCCTCTTTCTCTCTTTATTTCCCTCTTGCTCTCTTTCTTTCTCTATCTTTCTTTCTCTCTTTCTTTCTTTCTATCTCTCTCTTCTTTCTATCTCCCTTTCTTTCTATCTCTCTCTCTATCGTTCTCTCTTTCTTTCCCTCTCTCTCTTTCTTTCTTTCTTTCTCTCTTTCTTTCCCTCTTTCTCTCTTTCTTTCCCTCTTTCTCTCTTTCTTTCCCTCTTTCTCTCTTTCTTTCTTTCTGTCTTTCTTTCTATCTCTCTTTCTTTCTATCTCTCTCTCTTTCTCTCGTTCTTTCTTTCTCTCTTTCTTTCCCTCTTTCTTTCTTTCTCTCTTTCTTTCTCTCTTTCTATCTTTCTCTCTTTCTTTCCCTCTTTCTCTCTATCTTTCTCTCTTTCTTTCCCTCTTTCTCTCTTTCTTTCCCTTTTGCTCTCTTTCTTTCTCTCTTTCTTTCTTTCTCTCTTTCTTTCTATCTCTCTCTTTCTTTCTATCTCTCTCTTTCTATCGTTCTCTCTTTCTTTCCCTCTTTCTTTCTTTCTCTCTTTCTTTCCCTCTTTCTCTCTTTCTCTCTTTCTTTCCCTCTTTCTCTCTTTCTTTCTTTCTCTCTTTCTTTCTATCTCTCTCTTCTTTCTATCTCTCTCTCTTTCTTTCTATCTCCCTCTCTTTCTTTCTATCGTTCTCTCTTTCTTTCCCTCTTTCTCTCTTTCTTTCTTTCTCTCTTTCTTTCCCTCTTTCTCTCTTTCTTTCCCTCTTTCGCTCCTTCTTTCTTTCTGTCTCTCTCTCTTTCTTTCTATCTGTTCTCTCTTTCTTTCTCTCTTTATATCTTTCTCTCTTTCTTTCTATCGTTCTCTCTTTCTTTCCCTCTTTCTCTCTTTCTTTCCCTCGTTCTCTCTTTCTTTCTATCTTTCTCTCTTTCTTTCTTACTTCCAGGATGTTGTCAATGGGTCAGTAATGTAACAACGTCTCAGAGAGTCGTGACTTAGGGCCAGACAGCAATAATTGGTGGTGATGAGTAGTCTAGCTCTAGCTAGCCTAGCATCCTTTTTTATTTTACATTTAGTATTTTCATCTGAGGAATTATCAACCACTAATGTAATGGTTTGATTAATTTCTTCCCACCATCTGGTGTGAGAGAAGTGTTCCTCTGGTCCTGATAGCCTTCCCTGGTGCTGTGTTGGGGTAATAGGCTGTTCAAAGCCATGCTCTGCTGCGGACAGATGAGCAGGGGTGGGGCTGCAGCAGCTGTGACTTAGTCTGTCAGAGGATGTACCTTAGTTCAGAGTCAACTTTAGGATATCCAGGCCTGCTATCCAGACAGATAGGGAGGACTGTGCCTGGAAGCCCGGTTCACAGGCCTGGAGAAGAAGAACATCATTAACTAACCAAGGCCCTTGAGAGAAAACATCTGGGTGTGGTTGGTAAGACTGATGATGAATAAGCAGATGTCAAAATGTTGTGGGTGTAGATGATACTTCAATACTTCTATCACAGTGGGTGCAGATTATACTTCTATACTTCTACCACAGTGGGTGTAGATTATCCTTCTATCACAGTGGGTGTAGATTATACTTCTATACTTCTACCACAGTGGGTGTAGATTATCCTTCTATCACAGTGGGTGTAGATTATACTTCTATACTTCTATCACAGTGGGTGTAGATTATACTTCTATCACAGTGGGTGTAGATAATACTTCTATACTTCTATCACAGTGGGTGTAGATTATCCTTCTATCACAGTGGGTGTAGATTATACTTCTATACTTCTATCACAGTGGGTGCAGATTATACTTCTATCACAGTGGGTGTAGATTATCCTTCTATCACAGTGGGTGTAGATTATACTTCTATACTTCTACCACAGTGGGTGTAGATTATCCTTCTATCACAGTGGGTGTAGATTATACTTCTATACTTCTATCACAGTGGGTGTAGATTATACTTCTATCACAGTGGGTGTAGATAATACTTCTATCACAGTGGGTGTAGATGATACTTCAATACTTCTGTCACAGTGGGTGCAGATTATACTTCTATCACAGTGGGTGTAGATAATACTTCTATCACAGTGGGTGTAGATAATACTTCTATCACAGTGGGTGTAGGTTATCCTTCTATCACAGTGGGTGTAGATTATCCTTTTATATGTATCACAGTGGGTGTGTCACGGTCGTCTTGACACTGAACAAAACGAACCATGAAGCTATACAAAGAGTGCTGAACAGGCAACTACACATAGACAAGAACCCACAAAATACCCAAGGGTATATGGCTACCTAAATATGGTCCCCAATCAGAGACATTCTGGCCACCATAAACCTACATATGCCTAGACTTACAACCCCCTTAGACATACAAAAACTCTAGACAATACAAAACAAGCATACCCACCCTTGCCACACCTTGACCTAAACAAAATAATTTAGGAAACATAGATAACTAAGGTCAGGGGGTGACAGGGTGTAGAATATACTTCTATCACAGTGGGTGTAGATTATACTTCTATACTTCTATCACAGTGGGTGTAGAATATACTTCTATACTTCTACCACAGTGGGTGTAGATTATACTTCTATACTTCTATCACAGTGGGTGTAGATTATACTTCTATACTTCTATCACAGTGGGTGTAGATTATACTTCTATACTTCTATCACAGTGGGTGTAGATTATACTTCTATACTTCTATCACAGTGGGTGTAGAATATACTTCTATCACAGTGGGTGTAGATTATACTTCTATACTTCTACCACAGTGGGTGTAGAATATACTTCTCTCACAGTGGGTGTAGATTATACTTCTACCACAGTGGGTGTAGGTTATACTTCTATCACAGTGGGTGTAGGTTATACTTCTATCACAGTGGGTGTAGATTATACTTCTATACTTCTACCACAGTGGGTGTAGAATATACTTCTATCACAGTGGGTGTAGATTATACTTCTACCACAGTGGGTGTAGGTTATACTTCTATCACAGTGGGTGTAGATTATACTTCTACCACAGTGGGTGTAGGTTATACTTCTATCACAGTGGGTGTAGATTATACTTCTATCACAGTGGGTGTAGATTATACTTCAATACTTCTATCACAGTGGGTGTAGATTATACTTCAATACTTCTACCACAGTGGGTGTAGATTATCCTTCAATACTTCTATCACAGTGGGTGTAGATTATACTTCAATACTTCTATCACAGTGGGTGTAGATTATCCTTCAATACTTCTATCACAGTGGGTGTAGATTATAATTTTAAAGCATCCTGAGACCATTCATGTTTGTGGCCTCACTCACAATTTTGCCTAAGAACACAGCCATGAATAAAGAACGGTACCAACACATCCTCCGAGAGCATCTTCTCCCAACCATCCAGAAACAGTTTGGTGACGAGCAATGCCTTTTCCAGCATGATGGAGCACCTTGCCATAAGGCAAAAGTGATAACTAAGTGGCTCGGGGAACAAAACATTGATATTTTGGGTCCATGGCCAGGAAACTCTCCAGACCTTAATCCCATTGAGAACTTGTGGTCAATCCTCAAGAGGCGGGTGGACAAATAAAAACCCACAAATTCTGACAAACTCCAACATTGATTATGCAAGAATTGGCTGCCATCAGTGTGTGTCCCAGAAGTTAATTGACAGCATGCCAGGGCAGATTAAAAGCCTTTGACATTCATGAAATGCTTGTAATTATACTTCAGTATTCCATAGTAACATCTGACAAAAATATCTAAAGACACTGAAGAAGCAAACTTTGTGGAAATTAATTTTTATTTCATTCTCAAAACTTTTGGCCTTGACTGTACTTCTATCACAGTGGGTGTAGGTTATACTTCTATCATAGTGGGTGTAGGTTATACTTCTATCACATAAGGTGTAGGTTATACTTCTATCATAGTGGGTGTAGGTTATACAACTATCACAGTGGGTGTAGGTTATACTTCTATATTTCTATCACAGTGGGTGTAGATTATCCTTCTATCACAGTGGGTGTAGATTATCCTTCTATCACAGTGGGTGTAGGTTATACTTCTATATTTATATCACAGTGGGTGTAGGTTATACTTCTATCATAGTGGGTGTAGGTTATACTTATATCACAGTGGTTTAGGTTATACTTCTATCATTGTGGGTGTAGGTTATACAACTATCACAGTGGGTGTAGGTTATACTTCTATACTTCTATCACAGTGGGTGTAGATTATCCTTCTATCACAGTGGGTGTAGGTTATACTTCTATATTTCTATCACAGTGGGTGTAGATTATCCTTCTATCATAGTGGGTGTAGGTTATACTTCTATACTTCTATCACAGTGGGTGTAGGTGATACTTCTACCACAGTGGGTGTAGGTTATACAACTATCACAGTGGGTGTAGGTTATACTTCTATATTTCTATCACAGTGGGTGTAGATTATCTTTCTATCACAGTGGGTGTAGATTATCCTTCTATCACAGTGGGTGTAGGTTATACTTCTATCATAGTGGGTGTAGGTTATACTTCTATACTTCTATCACAGTGGGTGTAGATTATCCTTCTATCACAGTGGGTGTAGATTATACTTCAATACTTCTATCACAGTGGGTGTAGATTATACTTCTATACTTCCATCACAGTGGGTGTAGGTTATCCTTCTATACCTCTACCACAGTGGGTGTAGATTATCCTTGTATACTTCTATCACAGTGGGTGTAGATTATCCTTCTATCACAGTGGGTGTAGGTTATACTTCTATCACAGTGGGTGTAGATTATACTTCTATACTTCTATCACAGTGGGTGTAGATTATACTTCTATACTTCTATCACAGTGGGTGTAGGTTATACTTCTACCATAGTGGGTGTAGATGATACTTCTGTCATAGTTGGTGTATATTTACTTCTATACTTCTATCACACTGGGTGTAGGTGATACTTCTACCACAGTGGGTGTAGGTTATACTTATATCACTGTGGGTGTAGGTTATACTTCTATCCTTCTATCACAGTGGGTGTAGATTATCCTTCTATCACAGTGGGTGTAGGTTATACTTCTACCACAGTGGGTGTAGGTTATACAACTATCACAGTGGGTGTATTTCTGTCTGTCTTTCTTACAAACAAATAAAATAAATGTCAACTCATTGAAAGATTCTATTTGTATCCTTGTACACACCTGGTTTACACGTCCTGAATTGGAAATACATACAGCGCTCCACAGTGCGGTGTGTACAATACATGCTTTATTTAACTGAGGAACCTTATTTAACTAGTTCGGCCATGACCAAATCCTTTCTCAAACGTTGTTCACGAGGGGAAACTTTTCCTTATCATCCATGTTAAAACTCACTTATTTATTTTATTTTATTTCACCTTCTTTTTTTTTTACTAGGCAAGTCAGTTAATAACACATTATTATTTACAACGACGGCCTAGGAACAGTGGGTTAACTGGTCTAGGAACAGTGGGTTAACTGGTCTAGGAACAGTGGGTTAACTGGTCTAGGAACAGTGGGTTAACTGGTCTAGGAACAGTGGGTTAACTGGTCTAGGAACAGTGGGTTAACTGGTCTAGAAACAGTGGGTTAACTGGTCTAGGAACAGTGGGTTAACTGGTCTAGGAACAGTGGGTTCACTGGTCTAGGAACAGTGGGTTAACTGGTCTAGGAACAGTGGGTTAACTGGTCTAGGAACAGTGGGTTAACTGGTCTAGGAACAGTGGGTTAACTGGTCTAGGAACAGTGGGTTAACTGCCTTGTTCAGGGGCAGAACGACAGATTGTCAGCTCTGGGATTCGATCCAGCAACCTTTTGGTTACCAGTCCAACAGTTAAAACTTCCCATCCATTCATGGAGCACATTATCGTTTGAATTCAGTCCAGAACATGTCAGTCTCAACTAAAATTGTACAGGTGTTGTGTTTCATTACCTGAGCTTGGGGAAATATATGGAACATTAATCCACTACCTGTATGGGCCTTTATGCTGCTTCCTTGTGCCCGGCCATTAAGCCACTACCTGTATGGGCCAGTAAGCCACTACCTGTATGGGCCATTAAGCCACTGCCTGTATGGGCCATTAATTCACTACCTGTATGGGCCATAAACCCACTACCTGTATGGGCCATTAAGCCGCTACCTGTATGGGCCATTAATCCACTACCTGTATGGGCCATAAACCCACTACCTGTATGGGCCAGTAAGCCACTACCTGTATGAGCCATTAAGCCACTACCTGTATGGGCCAGTAAGCCGCTACCTGTATGGGCTAGTAAGCCGCTACCTGTATGGGCCATTAAGCCGCTACCTGTATGGGCCATTAAGCCGCTACCTGTATGGGCCATTAAGCCGCTACCTGTATGGGCCATTAAGCCACTACCTGTATGGGCCATTAAGCCACTACCTGTATGGGCCATTAAGCCACTACCTGTATGAGCCAGTAAGCCACTAAATGTACTAGTATCAGTAGATTATGTAGAGGTGAACATCTGGAGGTTAGGAGACAGAGCATGAAATGAAATGCCCCTGGCTCCCTCCACTTCTTTGTGTCCAATAAGCCATGGTAATGAAATACCATGAATAGCAAAAAGGATGTTACCAGGATCTGCTGTAATTGGACTTCCTACCGTAGTCGCACTGAATCAAAAAGGACTCTTGTTGCATCCCAAATGGCACCCTATTTCCCATGTAGTGCACTATATTTGAGCAAATCCCTATGGACCCTGGTCAGAAGAAGTGCACTATATAGGGAATAGAGTGTCATTTGGGACGCAAAACTCAAGAGGGAAAACATAGAGGGACTTCTCTCTACATTGCCTTTCAGTGTCACCATAACATAGGGAGATATTTATATATTCAACAAGGCAGGAGGGGTGAATATAATTGTAAAGATTGTCAAAATCATGGCTGGTAAAACAGTTGTAGCTGTACTCCATGTCTGTATAATATTGTGCACTTTGGTAGCCATGAAGTGCTTTGAAAGGTTAGTCATGGCTCACATCAACAGCATCCTCCCGGATACCGCAGACCCACTCCAATTCGCATACCGCCCGAACAGATTAACAGATGACACAATCTTAATCGCACTCCACACTGCCCTTTGCCACCTGGACAAAAGCAATACCTATGTGAGAATGCTGTTCATTGACTACAGCTCAGCGTTCAACACCATAGTGCCCACAAAGCTCATCACTAAGCTAAGGACCCTGGGACACCTCCCTCTGAAACTGGATCCTGGACTTCCCCCAGGTGGTAAGAGTAGGCAACAACACGTCCTCAACACCTGGACCCCCCAGGACCCCTCAGGGGTGTGCGTGATTAGTCCCCTCCTGTACTCCCTGTTCACCCACGACTACGTGGCCAAACACGACTCCACCACCATCAATAGGTTTGCTGATGTGGTAGGCCCGATTACCGACAATGATGAGACAGTCTATAGGGAGGAGGTCAGAGACCTGGCAGTGTGGTGCCAGGACAACAACCTCTCCTTCAATGTGAACAAGACAAAGGAGGTGATCGTGGACGACAGGAAAAGGCCGGCCGAACAGGCCCCCATTAACATCAACAGGGCTGTAGTGGAGCAGGTCAAGAGTTTCAAGTTCCTTGGTGTCCACATCACCAACGTACTATCATGATCCAAACACACCAAGACAGTTGTGAAGAGGGCACGACAACACCTTTTCCCCCTCAGGAGACTGAAAAGATTTGGCATGGGTCCCCAGATCCTCAAAAAAATTATACAGCTGCACCATCGAGAGCTTCCGGACCGGTTGCATCACCGCCTGCTATGGCAACTGCTCAGCATCTGACCATAAGGCGTCACAGAGGGTAGTGTGTACGGCCCAGTACATCACTGGGACCAATCTTCCTGCCATTCAGGACCTATATACTAGGTGGTGTCAGAGGAAAACCCAAAAAATTGTCAAAGACTCCAGCCACCCAAGTCATAGATTGTTCTCTGCTACTGCATGGCAAGCGGTGCCGGAGCGCCAAGTCTAGGACCAAAAGGCTCCTTAACAGCTTCTACCCCCAAGCCATAAGACTGCTGAACAATTAATCACATTTTATTGTGTTACTTTTTATTATTTTTTACTTTAGTTTATTTGGTAAATATTTCCTCAACTCTTTATTGGACTGCATTGTTGGTTAGGGGCTTGTAAGTAAGCATTTCCCGGTAAGGTTGTATTCGGCGCCTGTTTTATTCAAATAAAGTTTTGTTTTATTTTATTTTAAAGCACAGTTTAATTCCTTTCCTCTCTGTCAGAGGGGGGCATGACTTTATAATGGCAGAGATATTTCAATTTTAAATTCAAAATGAGTCTCTGTGCTTCACGTGTTTAAGTATAAATATCATACTTCCATTCACTGCCTCATGGATTCTGTAAACGTACTTCTATTTGTTTACATGATGTTTAAATGTCCCTCTCCTCTGCATTCATCCAACCCAGTTCATAGCTAGCCTTAGGCTAAACTTGTTAATCAATATAGGTTTTTAAGAGCAGTCAAAACGTTATATTTTAGGGAACGGAGATTACAGATCTGAAAAACTGAAACCACTTGGAGGCAAAACAATCATCAATGAATACATCTTAATAGGGTGGTTCTTCAAACAAAATGGCTGCCTGGTTTCTGTCCTTATAAAATAACAATTCCATCGTTGAATATCTCTCTCGGGAATAGAGACAAAATACTGTATATCAAAACTCACACATGGTGTGGATGACTCCTGTCAGCTGTGTGTCGTTCCACAGTAACTGTGAATAATACCATTTCTAGGGTTTTAGCTACAGTGTGTTCCACATCATTTACACTTGTGAGCTAGCTTTTCTGTTTGTCAAACAACTATGAGAGTTCTATCTGCGATCACTTTCAGAGCCATTGACTGCAGTGCTAATAACCTCATGAACCAGCTCTTAATTTATGTTATCATACTCACACTCCCAAACTCACACACGGGTGGCAGATTTGCCTAGTAGTTAGAGCGTTGAGCCAGTAACCTGAAAGGTTGCTAGATCAAATCCCCTAGCGGACGAGGTAAAAACAATCTGTCGTTCTACCCCTGAACGAGGCAGTTAACCCACTGTTCTCTAGGAGGCCGTCATTGAAAATAAGAATTTGTTCTTAACTGAGTTGTCGAGTTAAATAAAGGTTACATTTTTTTTTAACAGTATTTCTAATCTCACTGGAGATTTGTGTGGTAAAAGTTGCATTCTTGATGATATACAGTAATCGACCCCCTGCGAGCCTCCTCGTCCCAGCCTCATCCTAAGCTGGAACACCACTTGCTGTGTCTCCCTGTTACATCATTCTCCACATGGCACAATATTAAGCTTTTGGGGAATGAGGAAGAAAACAGAGCCTTCGGATTTGTAATTCCAGAAGAGCTGCATTGTTTGCGAGAGGTAGATGAATCGACGCACAGACGACTGAAATCAGCGCAAGCTACTGGGGAAATAAACAGAGTGCAGTTTTTGAAGTACAGAGCACGTCCCTGCGTAGCCGTAGACAAGGCTCACACTGTGATCTCATCCCTTGGTGTATAACATTTATGACATATGTTGATTTTGTTGGAAGGCATGGTCTGACTCCAAACTGAACAGGAAATGAGACACACATGGCACCCTATTCCCTACATAGTGCACTACTTTGGACCTGAGCCCTATGAGCCCAAAAGTAGTGCACAGTATCGGGTGCCATTTGGTAGTCAGGCAGCCCATGCCCAGCCAATTGTGATACTGTATCCAGGTGCGATGCCATGGTGATGCCTAGTTATACAGGAATGTATTGTCTGCACTGCGGCAGGAAGATTACCACTGCTTAACATGCCACACAGGAGACTTAAAGAGGAAACATCTTTCAGAGCACAGAGCGTTGGTTGCATAGATCCTGCTGGCTGGGTAAGGCGACCACTCTCAGACATGCTTTCTCTGTAAAGCACTGTGAAGGATATGCTGTACACTGTCCTAAATGTCGTCTCGGCTTGAACACAGTCACACAGGATGTCTCAGATTGAATACAGTCACTCAGGATGTCTCAGATTGAATACAGTCACTCAAGATGTCTCAGATTGAATACAGTCACTCAGGATGTCTCAGATTGAATACAGTCAGTCGTATTTTCTTCTTGGTCACATATCCAAAAGGTTTATTGTTTCTGACAATTGATCAAATTGGTTTGAGGATTGATCTGACCTGTCCATTGGTTTAAGCCAAGCTATCCCCTTTTCATGGAGAGTCATTTCTATAATCACTGCTCTCTAGTTGGAGCTTGTGCGTGTGAAGAATATTCTCAGCCTACTAGCTACATCTTTCAAAATGTATATTTTTCTTTAAATGATTTGAAATTTATGTAAGTAAAAAAAAAAAAACAGGGCTGAGATGTGAAGCTGAGAGCCTCAAGGCTGAATTTGAAAGGAAAGTGCTTCCCCAGTGCTTCTCTGCGATATGCAGGCGTTACTCCACAACGAAGCAGCATAGCTAGAGCTCACCTGTAAAACGTGTAGTAGCATCAAATGAATCTCTTAAATTGTTAACAACCGAGATTCTGCTTTTTTTAAAAATTATACCAGATTCAGAGATTTAAACAGAAGCAGGCAGGATAAGTAGAAGGAGGGTTCAGGTTTTCTCCGCTGTTGGCAGGTCTACTGGCACCCACCGTGTCTGCAGTGTGGGGGTTTGTCTGAGTGATGCCATTAGCCGGAGGTACAGCAAGAAACGAAATGCTCTGAAAAACTGATGAAGTCAATCCTGTGTGCTGCTGTTCAGATCCCGGAGGTACTTTTACACAAACAGCCTGAAGCAAGAACACTGTAACTTAAGCTTGAATTTTTCCGTCGTCACACCACATCCTCGTAGTTGCAACTCAAGAATATGTTGCTTATCATTTAATTTTTTTTTTTTTTTTTACATGTATTATTGAATTAGGATTGTGTACATTTTATCTTTGTTGAAGTTCCAGTATGTAATCTTCAACAGCCTTATTTGAACTACCTATGCTAGCTATCCTTGAAGCAGAGTTTTAAAGTGTTTCTCCCCTCAATTGTAAGTCTCTCTATTACGGTATGGATGACAAATGTAGACGGTGTAGCCCCGTAGAGCTCTTCTTCCCTCAGGCTGTTAAACATGAGACCTAACCTTCCATTGAGAGGAACTAATGGCCCCCGGCTTTAATTGTCATGACTCGTTCATCTTCACTAACAAAAGCAGTAGAGAAACCGTCCCAAATGGCACCCTATTCACTATACTGTGTATATATATATATATATATATAGTGCATTACTGTTGACCAGGGCCCACAGGGTCATCGCTCTCAAATGTAGCGCACTATAGAGAAAATAGGGTGCCATATGGGACTCGGTCGTGAGCAATGGGTCTGGAAAGAAAGCCAACCACTCTGACAAAGGAAGTGATTAAGTTCTGCTTGGCATTTCTGTAACAAATGTGTTGCAGAGGTGGGCCACAGACAGCGGGATGAGAAAGTGGGCTATTTTAGTTAGGTAACACACCTATCAGACGCAATTGCGCTATAAAGCTAACAATGGTCTTTCTTAGACGTTTTGAAGGAGAAGAAGAAAAACTAAAATCACAATGTTGGGTTATTTGTCCTTGGAAGGAATAATACAAATGTGTGTTATTCTATTAAGTGTACTGTACCGGGGATGGTATTGAACGGTAAGATACGTTCTCTGGAAGAGGAAGTTGGCGAACAAACTGATAGGAACAGTCTGGATCTTTGTAAATCGTTGCAGAGTATACCCCACACTGCCATTCAGCTTTCATCACTAGTATATTTGCTTCAAACTTTTTATTGTCGAGTAGAGGGCGTAGACAACATCAAACAGCAAACCACCAAAATGACAGAATGTCCCTCAGGAAAGTTGAGGCCCATTAAAATGATAGATTGCACTGCGTCATGGTTTATGCAAAGGGACGTTTTACACTCACAAAGCAGTCTAATTGCATTCATGCCTGTGAGAAGTCCACAAATGTTGAATTTAGGTTCTCAGGCTTATTGGCAGCAAGCTGCTTGACAGCGGCTGGCTGGAAGCTTCAAGGGAAAAGGAAGAGAAATGTAAATCTTGACAAACAGAAAGCCAGTGTCCATATTATCATCTATCGCCCTGACAGGCCTCTTCCCGTGCATAAATTCAAACCCTGCCTGCCTGGATGGTTGCATGTTAAAACTATGGGATAGGAGGATTCATTCTGATCTGACATCCATCAGGATTCATTCTGATCTGACATCCATCAGGATTCATTCTGATCTGACATCCATCAGGATTCATTCTGATCTGACATCCATCATGCAGGTCCAAAACAATTAGCATTTTATTTGTCACATGCTTCGTAAACAACAGGTGTAGACTAATCGTGATAGGCTTATTTACGGGCCCTTCCCAACAATGCAGAGAGAAAGACAATAGAAAAATAATTACACAAGGAGTAAATACACAATGAGTAACAATAACTTGGTTATATACACCGGGTACCAGTACTGAGTTGACATGCAGGGGTATGAGGTCATTGAGGTAGATATGCACATATAGGTAGGGATAAAGTAACTAGGCAACAGGATAGATAACAAACAGTAGCAGCACAATATGTGATGAGTCAAAAGAGTTCAATGCAGATAGTCAAGGTAGCTATTTGGTTAACTGTTTAACAGTCTTATGGCTTGCGGGTAACAACTGTTGAGAAGCCTTTTTGTCAGACTTGGCACTCCGGTACTGCTTGTCATGCGATAGTAGAGTAACAATAACTTGGAAGAAGTCAAGGGATCTGAATACTTTCTGAGCAGTGATTACCAACTGGGGTCGTTTTGACCACAAGAAGAAACTATTGGAAAAAGCTACAGTCATAGCAATATATCAACTGAATACTTACACATGCACAGTTGAAGTCTGAAGTTTACATACACCTAGGCCAAATACATTTAAACTCAGTTTTTCACAAATCCTGACATTTAATCCTAGCAAAAATTCCCCGTTTTAGGTCAGTTACGATCACCACTTTATTTTGTGAATTTGAAATGTCAGAATAATAGTAGAGATAATTATTTATTTCAGCTTTTATTTATTTCATCACATTCCCAGTGGGTCAGAAGTTTACATACACTCAATTAGTATAATGGTAGCATTGCCTTTAAATTGTTTAACTTGGGTCAAATGTTTCGGGTAGCCTTCCACAAGCTTCCCACAATAAGTTGGGTGGATTTTGTCCCATTCCTCCTGACAGAGCTGGTGTAACTGAGTCAGGTTTGTAGGCCACCTTGATCTCACACGCTTTTTCAGTTCTGCCCACAAATGTTCTATAGGATAGAGGTCAGGGCTTTGTGATGGCCACTCCAATACCTTGACTTTGTTGTCCTTAAGCCATTTTGTCACAACTTTTGAAGTATGCTTGGGGTCATTGTTCATTTGGAAGACCCATTTGCGACCAAGCTTTAACTTCCTTGCTTTAATATATCCACATAATTGTTCTACCTCATGATGCCATCAACTTTGTGAAGTGCACCAGTCCCTCCTGCAGCAAAGCACCCCCACAATATGATGCTGCCACCCCCGTGCTTCACGGTTGGGATGGTGTTCTTCGGCTTGCAAGCCTCCCCCTTTTTCCTCCAAACATAACGATGGTCATTACGACCAAACAGTTCTATTTTTGTTTCATCAGACCAGAGGACATTTCTCCAAAAAGTACAATCTTTGTCCCCATGTGCAGTTGCAAACCGTAGTCTGGATTTTTATGGCGGTTTAGGAGCAGTGGCTTTGTCCGTGCTGAGCGGCCTTTCAGGTTATGTCGATATAGGACTGGTTTTACTGTGGATATAGATACTTTTGTACCTGTTTCCTCCAGCATCTTCGCAAGGTCCTTTGCTGTTGTTCTGGGATTGATTTGCACTTTTTGCACCAAAGTACGTTCATCTCTAGGAGACAGAACGCGTCTCCTTCCTGAGCGGTATGACGGCTGCGTGTTCCCATGGCATTTATACTTGCGTACTATTGTTTGTGCAGATGAATGTGGTGAATGTGGCATTTGGATATTGATCCCAAGAATGAACCAGACTTGTGAAGGTCTACAATTTGTTTCCTGAGGTATTGGCTGATTTCTTTTGATTTTCCCATGATGTCAAGCAAAGAGGCACTGAGTTTCAAGGTAGGCCTTGAAACACATCCACAGGTGCACCTCCAATTGACTCAAATTATGTCAATTTGCCTATCAGAAGCTTCTATAGCCATTACACCATTTCCTGGAATTTTCCAAGCTTTTTAAAGGCACAGTCAACTTAGTAAATGTATACTTCTGACCCACTGGAATTTTGATACAGTGAATTATAAGTTAAATAATCTGTCTGTAAACAATTGTTGGAAAATATTACTTGTGTCATGCACAAAGTAGATGTCCTAACCGACTTGCCAAACTATAATTTGTTAACAAGCAATTTGTGGAGTGGTTGAAAAACGAGTTTTAATGATTCCAACCTAAGTGTATGTAAACTTCTGACTTCCACTGTAAATAATGTTAATTTGCATATTCTGTCATATTAAACTATACATTTTCCCCGTAAATAACGTGCATCTTTTTTCCCAAAATACATTCCAAATATGTACTAAAAGATTATTTACTGTCATTTCATTGTCGCATGATTACATTTTCAGAATTTTGAAGTGAATAAACATTTAGTGATATTTTTGTGGTAAAAAAAAAAAGTATTTTTTAAAATTAAACTTCATTTTAATTGACAAAAAAGTAATTGATTGATTGATCTTGAGAGACAATGACCAAAAATATGGCTTAGTTTTCTCTATTTGCTTACTCCACAGCCAGCACTTTCATTGCTAATAGTGAAACAATGAGAGTGGTAGGGCCTATGGAATGCTTAAAAAAACATGCCTAAATCATCAAAGTCACATCAAACCAAACGTTATAGCAACCCAAATACAATAACAAATTGCACATACAGTACCAGTCAAAAAAACCTTCTAATTCAAGGGTTTTCCTTTATTTTACTATTTTCTACATTGTAGAATAATAATGATGACATCAAAACTATGAAATAACATATTTAGAATCATGTAGTAACCAAAAAAGTGTTAAACCAAATAAAATAATATTTAATAGTTTAGATTCTTCGAAGTAGCCACCCTTTCCCTTGGTGACAGCTTTGCACACTATTGGCATTCTCTCAACCAGCTTCCCCTGGAATGCTTTTCCAACCGTGAGTTTTCACATATGCTAAACACTTGTTGGTTGCTTTTCCTTTTCACTCTGCGGCCCAACTCATCCCAAACCATCTCCATTGGGTTTAGATCGGGTGATTGTGGAGGCCAGGTCATCTGATGCAGCACTCCATCACTCTCCTTCTTGGTCATATAGCCCTTACACAGCCTGGAGGTGTGTTGGATCATTGTCATGTTGAAAAACAGTAGTCCCACTAAAAACGATAGTCCCACTAAGCGCAAACCAGATGGGATGGCGTATCGCTGCAGAATGCTGTGGTAGCCATGATGGTTAAATGCGCCTTGAATTATAAATAAATCACTGACAGTGTCACCAGTAAAGCACATCCACACCATCACACCACCTCCTCCATGCTTCATGGTGGGAACCACACATGCAGTGATCACCTGTTCACCTACTGTGCATCTCACAAAGACACTGCGTTTAGAACCAAAAATCTCAAATTTGGAAAAAAATCTCACTAGACCAACAGATTCCCACCCGTTCATTGCTCGTGTTCCTTGGCCCAAGCAAGTCTCTTCTTCTTATTGGTGTCCTTTAGTATTGGTTTCTTTGCTGCAATTCGACCATGAAGGCCTGATTCACACAGTCTCCTCTGAACAGTTGATGTTGAGATGTGTCTGTTACTGTTACTCTGTGAAGCATTTATTTGGGCTGCAATTTCTGAGGCTGGGAACTATAATGAACTTACTGTATCCTCTGCAGTAGAAGACTGCATCTTTCTCTCCTGTGGCGGTCCTCATGAGAGCCAGTTTCATCATAGCGCTTGATGGTTTTTGCGACTGCACTTGAAAAAGCTTTCAAAGTTCTTGACATTTTCCCGAATTGACTGACCTTCTTGTCTTAAAGTAATGATGGACTGTCGTTTCTCTTTGCTTATTTCAGCTGTTCTTGCCATAATATGGACTTGGTCTTTTACCAAGTAGGGCTATCTTCTGTATACCACCCCTACCTTGTCACAACACAACTGATTGGCTCAAATGCATTAAGAAGGAAAAGATACCCCAAATCAACTTTTAACAAGGCAAACCTGTTAATTGAAATGCATTCCAGGTGACTAACCCATGGAGCTGGTTGAGAGAATGCCAACAGTGCGCAAAGCTGTCATCAAGGCAAAAGGTGGCTACTTTGAAGAATTTCAAATATCAAATATATTTAGATTTGTTTAACACTTTTTTGGTTACTACATGATTCCATATGTTTTATTTCATAGTTTTGATGTCTTCACTTTTATTCTACAATGTAGAAAATAGTAAAAATAAAGAAAAATCCTGTAATGAGTAAGTATGTCCAAACTTTTGACTGGTACTATATATAATATTGAAGGATATTATAGGAATTCTGGTGTATATATATATATATCTAAAGCCTTCCCCTTAGAATAACGCATTTTCTGAGAATACACACCAATACATCACTATGTCTCTTTTCAAAGGGTATGTGGCTTCTGTATCACAGTTCTACCAAGTATTCATACCAGTGACCGACTTTTATGAGCTGTTTTGACTGCATCCAAGCCTATATGTAAGGTCATGTAGATGTTGTACACAGTCATACCGAGGTACAACCATAAGCGAGTCCATAAGGCGTACCATCTCTGCAGAGGATGTCTATCTGTTCAAAATCCCTGATGCAGCCCCCCCCCCCCCCCCTTTAACCTCTGGTGATGTGTATTATATCTCTTACTGGGATAATGAGACTGTACTCGGCCAATCTACCGCCGGCTCACTTTATGGTGAGAGACATCGCTCCTATTTTTTTTTTTTTTTTTCAAAGATAATGAGGTGACAATGTATTCAACCGACCTTAGAGAGGAGAGAGGGGGGGAGGGAGGGGCGGGGGGGGGGGGGGGGGGGGGCATTCTACAGCACTTATCCACAGTCTTTGATCAGAGATCCAGCTGTCTCTCTAGGTATCTGCGGACCGTGAAAGCTGTGCCTGTGTCCCAAATGGCAACCTATTCCCTTTATAGTGCACTACATTTGACCAGGGGTCATAAGGGCTCTAGTCTAAAGTAGTGCACTACGTAGGGAATAGGGTGCCATTGTGGAACGCATTGTGTCTGTTCTATCGCCACTGTTGTCATGGATATCATTTAACCAGACATTTTGACTAGTTCAAAGGGATTGTTTTGAGGTTAAAGAAAACAGTGCCTACAATGTAAAAAGAGTTGTGTAGCTAATTCTACTTTCCCTTTGGCTGGGTAACCCACCGACCCTTGACCTCATGTCTTGCTGTGTGTTTGATACTAGACAAAATCCCATAATCCATATTTCAATCACAGTTTACCAATGTATGTTCTGGGAGTTTTAACATTGGATTTGTACATTTATAGCGGCTTTCATTATAGCGGCTTTCATTATAGCGGCTTTCACTGATATCCAACATGATGTGATGATTTATTCTGACTGATATCCAACATGATGTGATGCTTTATTCTGACTGATATCCAATATGATGTGATGATTTATTCTGATATCCAACATGATGTGATGCTTTATTCTGACTGATATCTAATATGGTGTGATGATTTATTCTGACTGATATCCAACATGAGGTGATGCTTTATTCTGACTGATATCCAACATGATGTGATGCTTTATTCTGACTGATATCCAACATGAGGTGATGCTTTATTCTGACTGATATCCAATATGATGTGATGCTTTATTCTGACTGATATCCAACATGAGGTGATGCTTTATTCTGACTGATATCCAACATGATGTGATGCTTTATTGTGACTGATATCCAACATGAGGTGATGCTTTATTCTGACTGATATCCAACATGAGGTGATGCTTTATTCTGACTGATATCCAACATGGTGTGATGCTTTATTCTGACTGATATCCAACATGATGTGATGCTTTATTCTGACTGATATCCAACATGATGTGATGCTTTGTTCTGACTGATATCCAACATGATGTGATGCTTTATTCTGATATCCAACATGGTGTGATGTTTTATTCTGACTGATATCCAACATGATGTGATGATTTATTCTGATATCCAACATGATGTGATGCTTTATTCTGATATCCAACATGGTGTGATGTTTTATTCTGACTGATATCCAACATGATGTGATGATTTATTCTGATATCCAACATGATGTGATGCTTTATTCTGACTGATATCCAACATGATGTGATGATTTATTCTGATATCCAACATGGTGTGATGCTTTATTCTGACTGATATCCAACATGATGTGATGATTTATTCTGATATCCAACATGGTGTGATGCTTTATTCTGACTGATATCCAACATGATGTGATGATTTATTCTGACTGATATCCAACATGATGTGATGCTTTATTCTGACTGATATCCAACATGATGTGATGCTTTATTCTGACTGATATCCAACATGATGTGATGATTTATTCTGACTGATATCCAACATGGTGTGATGCTTTATTCTGACTGATATCCAACATGATGTGATGCTTTATTCTGACTGATATCCAACATGATGTGATGCTTTATTCTGACTGATATCCAACATGATGTGATGATTTATTCTGACTGATATCCAACATGATGTGATGCTTTATTCTGACTGATATCCAACATGATGTGATGCTTTATTCTGACTGATATCCAACATGATGTGATGATTTATTCTGATATCCAACATGATGTGATGATTTATTCTGACTGATATCCAACATGATGTGATGCTTTATTCTGACTGATATCCAACATGATGTGATGCTTTATTCTGACTGATATCCAACATGATGTGATGCTTTATTCTGACTGATATCCAACATGATGTGATGATTTATTCTGATATCCAACATGATGTGATGATTTATTCTGACTGATATCCAACATGATGTGATGCTTTATTCTGACTGATATCCAACATGATGTGATGCTTTATTCTGACTGATATCCAACATGATGTGATGATTTATTCTGACTGATATCCAACATGATGTGATGCTTTATTCTGACTGATATCCAACATGATGTGATGCTTTATTCTGACTGATATCCAACATGATGTGATGCTTTATTCTGACTGATATCCAACATGATGTGATGCTTTATTCTGACTGATATCCAACATGATGTGATGCTTTATTCTGACTGATATCCAACATGATGTGATGCTTTATTCTGACTGATATCCAACATGATGTGATGCTTTATTCTGACTGATATCCAACATGATGTGATGCTTTATTCTGACTGATATCCAACATGATGTGATGCTTTATTCTGACTGATATCCAACATGATGTGATGCTTTATTCTGACTGATATCCAACATGATGTGATGCTTTATTCTGACTGATATCCAACATGATGTGATGCTTTATTCTGACTGATATCTAATATTATTTGATGCTTTGCTAATATGTATTTTAAGGCAGCACATTACAGACAGAAAAGCACTGCTTGGCATCTAGTTCTCCTCCAGCCCTCTTCATCAGATGGGATTTTCATTCAAGTCCTTTATTCATGAATATGAAGATCTCCATCACATCACAGAGACCATGAATAGAGATGGATTCCCCCCCCCCCCCCCCCCCCATCTGCTCCATGTGTTGTGATGCCAACATGACCACCACACTCTACACCACGGTGATGTCTTATCCTTTTTCTCTCCTCCTTTCTCTTTGAGAAATAAACATGCTGTGTTTGATAGACATTTTTTGACATTGGTCAACTTGACAATATGTCAATATCAAGCTGGGCGTTTTTTTTTCTTCTCCCTTTTATGTATCACATTGACTAAAAGAGTTGAAATCTGTGCTCAAAAATCTCAAATGTCAGTGTGAATGTGTCAGTGATTCCCATGTCTTGTAAAGGCTTTAGGGCTTAAACCATTTCAGACCACCTGTTTGTTACCAAGTAGAATAGTAGTGCTATAACATATTGTACATATTAGTAATGTCTCCATTCAACAAGATAAACATATAGATTGCGTGCGTGAAGGATTTTGAGGGGGGAAGTTGGAATTAGCACTTGAAATTGGAAGCCTGTCCTATATGACATCGGTAAAAGCTATAGAGTGTGATATCTGTTTAGGATCTCTTCCCATACCGGATGTGCTAGATCCATCCAGTCCAAATTGAACTTGGCTTTGAGTTATAATTCTTATAACTCAGTAAGAGGCTCAATATTTCCTAATATTTCATCACAGTACCTCAATAATTATGCAGGGTTATTAGCTGAAACTTTTGTCCTTGGTTCACTTAATTCAGGTTGACGTTTCTTGCTAACAGTAGTGGTAGACTGGGATCTTTGATTTCCCCAGTCTGCAGTGGGTCTGTATCAGCAAGTCCTCCACAATACAACAGTGCCCTCTACTGGTGCTTTAAAATATAACACCAACATCTGGAGCGCATTTGGAGAGCACTACTCATGTCGATATTACAGAGAACCACTCAATATTACAGAGAGCTCTGGCATGTGTTTACGGACAACAACGACATCATAATAAACACCATCTTCGCAATCCAGGAAACAGTTTATTTGAAAGACAAAGCAGATAAATGGACGTCTTCCTGCCTGCGTAGAATGGTTTGTCTGAGCACATGGAGTGTTCAAAGGGACAGAGTACTTCAGGAGTGCTTTCAGCTTTCAGAGCATTTTTCATATGCAAAAAAATGTTGTAGAACAAACCTTCCATACATAAATGATTGTTATCGGAGGCCTCTTTCAAACTAAAAAAAAAATAAATAGGTGACAAGTACACAGATACTGTAGTCTAGAGGTCGACCGATTAATCGGAATGGCCGATTAATTAGGGCCGATTTCAAGTTTGTCATAACAATCTGAAATTAGTATTTTTGGATGCCGATTTGGCCGATTTTTATTTTATTTAGTTAACCTTTATTTAACGAGGCAAGTCAGTTAAGAACACATTCTTATTTTCAATGACGGTCTAGGAACAGTGGGTTAACTGGTCTAGGAACAGTGGGTTAACTGGTCTAGGAACAGTGGGTTAACTGCCTTGTTCAGGGGCAAAACGACAGATTTTTTACCTTGTCAGATCCAGGATTTAATCTTGCAACTTTTCGGTTGACTAGTCCAACTCTCACCACCTGACTCATGAGGAGATGAGCCTGTTATGTGAATGCATTAAGAAGCCAAGGTAAGTTGCATTAAACTTATCTTATAAAAAACTATCAATCAATCAATCATAATCACTAGTTATAACTAACTACACATGGTTGATGATATTACTAGTTTATCTAGCGTGTCCTGCGTTGCATATAATCGATGCGGTGCGCATTCGCGAAAAAGGACTGTCGTTGCTCCAACCTGTACCTAACCATTAACATCAATGCCTTTCTTAAAATCAATACACGAAGTATATATTTTTAAACCTCCATATTTAGCTAAAAGAAATCCAGTATAGCAGGCAATATTAATCAGGTGAAATTGTGTCACTTCTCTTGCGTTCATTGCACGCAGAGTCAGGGTATATGCAACAGTTTGGGCCGCCTGGCTCGTTGGGTCGCCTGGCGAACTAATTTGCCAGAATTTTATGTAATTATGACATAACATTGAAGGTTGTACAATGTAACAGGAATATTTAGACTAACGTTAGATAAAATACCGAACGGTTCCGTATTTCACTGAAAGAATAAACGTTTTGTTTTCGAAATCATAGTTTCTGGATTCGACCATATTAATGACCTAAGGCTCATATTTCTGTGTGTTACTATGTTATAATTAAGTCTATGATTTGATAGAGCAGTCTGACTGAGCGGTGGTAGGCACCAGCAGGCTCGTAAACATTCATTCAAACAGCACTTTCGTGCATTTTGACAGCAGCTCTTCGCTGCGCTTCAAGCACTGCGCTGTTTATGACTTCAAGCCTATCAACTCCCGAGATTGGGCTGGTGTAACCGATGTGAAATGGCTAGCTAGTTAGCGGGGTGTGAGCTAAAAGCGTTTCAAACGTCACTCGCTCTGAGACTTGGAGTAGTTGTTCCCCTTGCTCTGCATGGGTAACGCTGCTTCGAGTGTGGCTGTTGTCGATGTGTTCCTGGTTCGAGCCCAGGGAGGAGCGAGGAGAGGGACGGAAGCTATACTGTTACACTGGCAATACTAAAGTGCCTATAAGAACATCCAATAGTCAAAGGTTAATGAAATACAAATGGTATAGAGGGAAATAGTCCTATAATTCCTAGAATAACTACAACCTAAAACTTCTTACCTGGGAATATTGAAGACTCATGTTAAAAGGAACCACCAGCTTTCATATGTTCTCATGTTCTGAGTAAGGAACTTAAACGTTAGCTTTCTTACATGGCACATATTGCACTTTTACTTTCTTCTCCAACACTTTGTTTTTGCATTATTTAAACCAAATTGAACATGTTTCATTATTTATTTGAGGCTAAATTGATTTTATTGATGTATTATATTAAGTTAAAATAAGTGTTCATTCAGTATTGTTGTAATTGTCATTATTACAAATATTGGTCCTCCAATAATCGGTATCGGTGTTGAAAAATCATAATCGGTCGACGTCTACTGTAGTCACATACGTGAAGGAAAATTTTTCATATATTCTCATTCCTATTATGGATTGATGCTATTTTTTTGGTTCAAGTAACAGCTAGGAATAACTGGTGTTATCCTGTACTAGGGTGGTTTCCATCTAAACGTACACTGATTATACCAAACATTAGGAGCACCTTCCTACTCTGTTTATCATATATACATAGTCTCTTTAAACATACCTACATGCACATACTACCTCAATTAGCCCGGCTAACACATTTGCTAGCCGGACTATCTACATTGTGTCCCACCACCCGCCAAACCCTCTTTTACGCTACTGCTACTCTCTGTTTATCATATATACATAGTCACTTTAACCATACCTACATGTACATACTACCTTAATTAGCCTGACTAAGCAGTGCCTGTATATAGCCTCGCTACTGTATATGGCCTCGCTACTGTGTATAGCCTCTCTACTGTATATAGCCTCTCTACTATATATAGCCTCCCTACTGTATATAACCTCACTACTGTATATAGCCTCTCTACTGTATATAGCCTCTCTACTGTATATAGCCTCTCTACTGTATATAGCCTCTCTACTGTATATAGCCTCACTACTGTATATAGCCTCCCTACTGTATATAGCCTCTCTACTGTATATAGCCTCCCTACTGTATATAACCTCTCTACTGTATGTAGCCTCTCTACTGTATATAGCCTCTCTACTGTATATAGCCTCTATACTGTCTATAGCCTCTCTACTGTATATAGCCTCTCTACTGTCTATAGCCTCTCTACTGTATCTAGCCTCACTACTGTATATAGCCTCCCTACTGTATATAGCCTCTCTACTGTATATAGCCTCGCTACTGTATATAGCCTCCCTACTGTATATAGCCTCTCTACTGTATATAGCCTCTCTACTGTATATAGCCTCTCTACTGTATATAGCCTCACTACTGTATATAGCCTCCCTACTGTATATAGCCTCTCTACTGTATATAGCCTCCCTACTGTATATAACCTCTCTACTGTATGTAGCCTCTCTACTGTATATAGCCTCTCTACTGTATATAGCCTCTCTAGTGTATATAGCCTCTCTACTGTATATAGCCTCTCTACTGTATATAGCCTCTCTACTGTATATAGCCTCTCTACTGTATATAGCCTCTCTACTGTATATAACCTCTCTACTGTATATAGCCTCTCTACTGTATATAGCCTCTCTACTGTATATAGCCTCTCTACTGTATATAGCCTCGCTACTGTATATAGCCTCCCTACTGTATATAGCCTCTCTACTGTATATAACCTCTCTACTGTATATAGCCTCTCTACTGTATATAGCCTCTCTACTGTATATAGCCTCTCTACTGTATATAACCTCTCTACTGTATATAACCTCTCTACTGTATATAGCCTCTCTACTGTATATAGCCTCCCTACTGTATATAGCCTCCCTACTGTATATAGCCTCTCTACTGTATATAGCCTCTCTACTGTATATAGCCTCTATACTGTCTATAGCCTCTCTACTGTATATAGCCTCTCTACTGTCTATAGCCTCTCTACTGTATATAGCCTCACTACTGTATATAGCCTCCCTACTGAATATAGCCTCCCTACTGTATATAGCCTCTCTACTGTATATAGCCTCTCTACTGTATATAGCCTCTAGTGTATATAACCTCTCTACTGTATATAGCCTCTCTACTGTATATAGCCTCTCTACTGTATATAGCCTCTCTACTGTATATAACCTCTCTACTGTATATAACCTCTCTACTGTATATAGCTTCTCTACTGTATATAACCTCTCTACTGTATATAGCCTCTCTACTGTATATAGCCTCTCTACTGTATATAACCTCTCTACTGTATATAACCTCTCTACTGTATATAGCCTCTCTACTGTATATAACCTCTCTACTGTATATAGCCTCTCTACTGTCTATAGCCTCTCTACTGTATATAGCCTCACTACTGTATATAGCCTCCCTACTGAATATAGCCTCCCTACTGTATATAGCCTCTCTACTGTATATAGCCTCTCTACTGTATATAGCCTCTAGTGTATATAACCTCTCTACTGTATATAGCCTCTCTACTGTATATAGCCTCTCTACTGTATATAGCCTCTCTACTGTATATAACCTCTCTACTGTATATAACCTCTCTACTGTATATAGCCTCTCTACTGTATATAACCTCTCTACTGTATATAGCCTCTCTACTGTATATAGCCTCTCTACTGTATATAACCTCTCTACTGTATATAGCCTCTCTACTGTATATAGCCTCTCTACTGTATATAACCTCTCTACTGTATATAGCCTCTCTACTGTATATAGCCTCTCTACTGTATATAACCTCTCTACTGTATATAGCCTCTCTACTGTATATAGCCTCTCTACTGTATATAGCCTCTCTACTGTATATAGCCTCTCTACTGTTATTTCCACTGTCTTTTTACTGTTGTTTTATTTCCTTACTTATCTATTGTTCACCTAATATCTATGTTTTACTTACAAATTGCACTGTTGGTTAGGGCGCACGTGACAAATGAACTTTGATTTGATTTGATAATAATAATGAGTTTTCACAGTGGAAATTACAAACTTCAAAAGCTTTTTTTTTAAGCATCAAATACACTCCAACGTTTACATGTCCTGCGTAGAAGGAAAATCCCCCTGCACCAGGGTGATCAAATTAAGGTCCTACATTTCCCCCAGAAAAAAAATTAATTAGCCCTTTTAAATTGGTTTCCTTGTCAAAAGTATCTGACATACAACTGGGAGGTGCTTGGACCCCATTTCCACTCTCCACTTACACCTTTTTTTTTCAACCACAAAAGAGGAACAAAATGTACAACTTTAAACTGCTGTCACAGACGCCACAATGACACAGATACGAAGTTGATACCTTCCCTCGGAAACATGGTTCCTACCTTGTCCCATAAGCGTAGTTTACATCTTGCGCTAACACGTGGGTTTCCTGATCTGATCAATATGATCCAATCACTATCTGATCGAGGATTGTCACCTCTAGACATGGTATCACTAGCCACTTTAAACAATGCTACCTAATATAATGTTTACATACCCTACATTATTCATCTCATATGTATATGCATGTACTGTACTCTATATCATCTACTGCATCTTTATGTAATACATGTATCACTAGCCACTTTAACTATGCCACTTTGCTTACATACTCATCTCATATGTATATACTGTACTCAATGCCATCTACTGTATCTTGCCTATGCCGCTCTGTACCATCACTCAGTCATATATCTTTATGTACATATTCTTTATCCCCTTACACTTGTGTCTATAAGGTAGTAGTTTTGGAATTGTTAGGTTAGATTACTCGTTGGTTATTACTGCATTGTCGGAACTAGAAGCACAAGCATTTCGCCACACTCGCATTAACGTCTGCTAACCATGTGTATGTGACAAATACAATTTGATTTGATTTGATTTGATATTAAAAGGTGTCCGCTTTGTGACCAGATTTCCTTGTATGCTAATCATTTAACAGATACATTTTTCTAAATAATACTTATTTATTCCTTTTTTTTAGACATTGAAGCCATAAATGTCAATGGTGTCACCTGTCAATGATTTTGACCATTCTGATTTAAATGGTTCCACCGTCTAGATCCGTCTTCACATGTGGTCAGGAAGATGTGTCTGTTAATCGTTTACACCTGTCTAAAAATGTGGGCACAATCAGAATATTGACAAAAAAATCATGAGAAAGGAGTCTTGTAAACACCAGGTATGAACGGGGCTAAAAAAATAGCAGAAACTCATATCCAAGGGCAACATACAGACACAAAAGAGGACAATGAAGTTGTTTTATTTCTAGATCTGTACGCAGTGTAAAAAACCAGGATAAAAATCTACATTTGGCCTCAGAGCATTTTGTAATATTCCAAGCTGAACGATCCTCAGTGTAAACAGAATAAAGTCCTGTTGTTACAGATGAACTCAACAGGCCATGTTGTGAAAGAGTCTGTACACATGGTGTTAACGTAGTAACGCAAAGCTTTAGTAATGTTCTCAATGTCATACAGGGCCGGATTTCCCAGACACAGATAAAAGCAGAGGTCTAGTCCTAAACAAAAACAAATGTGTTGAAAGTGTATCTTAGTACAAGACTAGACTTAATCCGTGTCTGGGAAACCAGCCCACGGTATATTTATAAGTCAGTAGCAAACACGAAGTCAAATAAAAAAAGAAGGGCATATTGTTTAATTACAATGTAACGTTAACTAGAATGCCAAAAATATAAAACCAACATCTGGAGATGACAATAATGGTTTAGGAATGATGTGAGGTTATAAAGATGACTGCAATTTTGACAAACTTGCAAACAATCTTTACAGTAATGCGAAATATCAATATGATATATTTATATATTCACGAGTGTGTAAACTTAATTTTTAAAACATGGTACAAAAGATTTTGTGAGACAGGCTAATGACTTTGGTGTAATTCCTCTATAGCTTCCAAGAAGAAAAAGAAGAGAACAATATTTTGAAAAATGTCCTTTAGATTTCTTTCCTTTCTAAAAAAAAACGATATCCATTATGAGTAACTTCCTCAAATTGGTCTGACAAAGCATCCCGGTGTTGTACTTAACAAACTCATCATCTTCAGTATTATTCACAGTGGTCTTTCTTAAAAAACTGTTTGTCCAAGAGTAAAAATCATTGGTACAGAGCACCTTCACCCAGGTAGGAAGTGAACCAGTTATCAACACAGAGGTATTCATTTCCAGTTGGCTAAAAGAGAGATATCTATATTTTAGAATATGAATCAAAAAAATATGAATATGTGATGAGACAAATATAGAATGCTATAATATAGAATGTATAAATGTAAAAGTATCAATTAAACCCCTAAGGTCCATGTCTGTGCACATGTCGGATATCTAATTAGCATAATACAAAAAAACTCCAATCAAAATCGGTCAGTTTAAGCTAGGGATATCTGTTTTTTTTTGTGTTTTTGTTGCATTGCATATATCTCAATCCACCATATCCTCCTATTTCGACAGAGCTAGACTGATGCTTGTCAGACCATGAGACCCCCCCCCCCCCCCTAAAAATAAAAACATTTTGTTTTTTCTTCAAAAAATCTCATGCAACGTCCAAACTATTATGACCCCTCTATGTAAGGATGAGACTCTCACACACATGATGGTGTTCTTCATTTGGCTCTACAAACCCCCACAAGTTTCTTAGGACCTCTCTGAACTCGGTACAGCCGATCTGCCACCTGCTGTCTGTAGCGTCCGAACAGTTTGGGCTACACACTAATATGACTCATCTGTGTAAAGGTGAGACTCTCATTACATGTCTCGCAAAACTCGTCTGAAAGTCCCCCGGTATCAGTTGAAAAAAATGTATGGAAGTATAGTGTAAATAGAGACTGTTCAGTGCCAAAAATAACAAATGTTTCCTGGTCTTTCTTATACCTCTAAGATATAGGAAAGACACTTCAGAACAAACTTCCTTTAGATTTTGTTTTGGGACTATCTGTTGTTCTATGTAGTGAATCTGTTATTAAATGCGTTTTGTATTGGCTAACAGCAGGCCAAATGGGTCGTAAAATCCCCCTTCCCTGGCTTAGACGGGGTTTCCACTCTTATGGGTTAAATGTAATTTCTTTCTTTGTATCATATAGAAAACATTATTTTCTGACAGACCATATCAACAAGAGTGTGGCAGAGTTTCCTACTTTTTGAACCACTACTATGTAGATTGTTGATCCGTAGATATGGTAAAGTACATTCTCATAATCAAAGAGAAAATCCTTGGACAATGAAAATCACTGTTGATAGAAACAATGGTTTGTGAGGAATGCAATATAGGTTTGCCTTTACAGTAGAAAAAAATAACATATTCTTAGCGACATCAGTGGTGACATCATATCCGGATTCCTGTGTGTCATTCCAGGGCGTTGTAGGGAGTTGTAGTCCTCAAGGTATTCTCACAACTACAACACAGGCTCCGGCCCTTCCGATGTTGAGATTGACCTCCTATTGGATACATACAGTACAGGTTGATTAAAGGTCATACAGTCTGTCTTAAAAATAGATTACAGGAATTGTACCAGGCTGATTCAAGTTACCTCAGTCCATTCATTGTTCTGTGCATCATAGGACTCAACACTGTTCAGGTAGGACGTTCCATCGTATCCTCCGACAGCATATAGCCTGTCTCCTAGCAGACAGATACCTACAGCATCCCTGGGGACACTCAGAGAGGACACCGTGGTCCATGTGTCTGTTTTGGGATCATACCTGCAGTGACATAGAAGGGTAATGGGAAATACCTGTAGAAGTATAGTGAGCCCTGGGATATTTAAGAGATACAGAGCAAAGAGCACAACTTGTATATGGATGAATTCAACAATATCTTGTGATTTATTTTTATGGGTTTTTTTTTTCTTCAATTTAATTGTTTTGACATGATGGTATTCTGTGCAGTGTGTATCAGATACGGGTTGATAATTTTTTTTTTTTACAAAATAGCCACCAGAGGGTGGCAGAAGCCAGATAATCACACTGCTAAAACCAACTCCCATGGAAAGAATGACGTGTCTTGGGTTTGCCCTGTACATGCAGACAGAGACAGAGACAATGGCCATGTTAGAGAGCATAACAAAAAAAGTGACGCATTGTGTGTAAATTGTGACTTGACTGACTGACTGATCTACAAATAAATAATGAGTAGTTATTTATGACGCAATGTTTTTTGTTGTTGTAGATCAGTCTGTCGGGCGGTCGCCTGCACCGTCAGCTGCAACTTCAAACAAACCCAATGGGCGCGTTGCAGCCTTGCATCAAAATGAACTACTCAGTCTTATTTTACCCATGATTACGTCACAGTTTTGATGCTCTCGAACACGACCGAAGTCTCAGAAAGCGCCACAAACACACCCACAACCTAAAATGTCTCTGTGTCTCCATATGTATAGCTGTACTTCATCGTCATAAAATTCATGAGTCTATAACAAGACAGTTGGAAAAAACTATGTCGACTTTTTTTTTGTTGTTGCTCTAGTACAGTACTGACATAGGCTACATTCTGCCCTCCTCCCCAAAAGTTTGCACTTCCCTTTCTGCAATAGATTTAAAAGCATTGGATTGGTGTACGCCTTGGCTAGAGGGAGTTTCCACCATTGTTGAATGCATTTTCAGGAAGTGTGCAAGTCCCAAGAATCGAAACGCAGCCATACTGTAGAGTAAAACTATGTTTGTTGACCTCTCTACACAGTCTGGGGAGCAAGTGTTTTTTTTTTTACCTCTCTACACAGTCTGAGAGTCTGGAGCAGTGGTTGGACGCCGGGGCATCATGACCACCCACAGCATAAAGGAAACTGTTGTACGTGGCCACACCCACCCCTCCTCTCCGCTTCGCCATGGGGGCACACATACTCCACTTGTTGGTGTGTGGATCAAAGCATTCCATCGACCGCAGACACGAGCTCCCGTCCCGACCGCCAACTGCAAACAATCTGTAAGGACAATAAAAGCGTTACAAATCTGACTTTGGATGCTGCTCAGAAATTGATGCTCATTTCTCTTCAAGAAATGTTGTGTCGGGCATTCCTAGAAAGTATTGTCTTTTAAGGGAGGGAGAATCCCAGGTTTCCTTAGCAAAAAGGGATGAAGGATTGTAGAAACATCTTCCTTCCTTAGCAGAGAGGGATGAAGGATTGTAGAAACATCTTCCTTCCTTAGCAGAGAGGGATGAAGGATTGTAGAAACATCTTCCTTAGCAGAGAGGGATGAAGGATTGTAGAAACATCTTCCTTCCTTAGCAGAGAGGGATGAAGGATTGTAGAAACATCTTCCTTCCTTAGCAGAGAGGGATGAAGGATTGTAGAAACATCTTCCTTAGCAGAGAGGGATGAAGGATTGTAGAAACATCTTCCTTCCTTAGCAGAGAGGGATGAAGGATTGTAGAAACATCTTCCTTCCTTAGCAGAGAGGGATGAAGGATTGTAGAAACATCTTCCTTAGCAGAGAGGGATGAAGGATTGTAGAAACATCTTCCTTCCTTAGCAGAGAGGGATGAAGGATTGTAGAAACATCTTCCTTAGCAGAGAGGGATGAAGGATTGTAGAAGCATCTTCCTTAGCAGAGAGGGATGAAGGATTGTAGAAATATCTTCCTTAGCAGAGAAGGATGAAGGATTGTAGAAACATCTTCCTTAGCAGAGTGGGGCGTGGGTTGTGGATTTATTTTTGCTTCCTTAGCAGAGAGAGATAAAGGATTGTAGAAACATCTTCCTTCCTTAAGAGGAGAGAGATGGCGGATTGTAGAAAAGTCTTCCTTCCTTGTTTTCTATTTTTCACCCAGATGCAAGGAAGAAAATCGAAAAAGGTTTTATAGAGTGAAAACACACTGCAAAACAGCACTTTGTTGTCTGCCATTATGTAACGTAGAGCTGTGGTAGTCTAGGCCCAGGCTTACACACAAAGAAAAGACTTCTTGTTTTTATACGAAGATTAGACCTTAACCAAAATGTTTTACATAACAAGAAACAGAACTTAGTTTTCCTGTTGTGCTGGTTATTAGCTTCTAGTGTGTACAGTACATACGTAAGAAATTCTCCTTTTCATTTTGTGATTTTATGTCATAAATAAAGCTTGTGTTTTAGTAACAACTGATACTGTCATAATGTTTTAGTACTACAGCCACTTACTTTCCGTTGAGTGCGGTGACTCCCATGGTGCTGCGTGGGGTGGACATGCTGGCCACGTAGTTCCACTGTCTAGCCTGGGGGTCCCACCTCTCCACCGTATTCAGGTAACTCCATCCATCATGGCCGCCTACTGCATACATGGGGCCCTCCAACACTGTTATACCTGGAGAGTTACAAAGAGGAGGGTACCATCAACCAGAGCATACTGTGTGTGTGTTTGTGTGTGTGTGTGTGTGTGTGTGTCCACAAGAATAGTAAACAAACAAAAATGTGACATTTTGTTAGTCCCCACAAGGTCAAATGCTATTTCTAAGGGGGTTTAGGGTTAAGGTTAGGATCTAGGGTTTGTTGTAGGGTTAGGAGTTAGGGTTAGGGTAAGAGTACGGGTTAGGGGTTAGGGAAAATATAATTTCGAAAGGGACTGAAATGTGTGTCCCCACAAGGTTAGCTGTCTGTCTGTCTGTCTGTCTGTCTGTCTGTCTGTCTGTCTGTCTGTCTGTCTGTCTGTGTGCGTACGTCCGTGTGTGTGTGTGTGTGTGTGTGTAAGATGCTCAACCAGAGGCATAAACCACGATGCTCATTCTACAACAGTTGAAGTGCTGTTAGATGAGTCACCGTTGTGTGGAACTGAACACTGAACAAATGTAGTCTATTCTATTCTCTTAAAACAGACTTGGGTTCTAGAACTATTTTAAATCATTTTTAAAAAATGATATAATTTCCCATTTGTTTAGTTTAATGGAACCAATATAATAGCCCATCAATAATAGTCCATACAAAACCGCCCATCCAGCACCAGGCAGACCAGGGCCAACGTAGTATTAGAAAGATGTCAAATACTACTTGAACACAGGTCTGTTCTCCAAACAGGATATAAAACAACTGTGTTATTGCTGGGGGGTCACAGAGGGGAATGGCTTTCTAACAACAATGAATATAGGATGTTACTGTACAACACAATAAATGGATTTCTATAACGGCGGGTAATGTTCGGGTTTAGAGTTCAACATTACTCTAAAGGGAACTTCACCTGTAAACATTCTACATTCCCTATGAATAACAGTTCAACTGAAATAGATATTAAAAAAAAACAAAAAAAAAACAGTTATTGTTGATTTGAAATATGAATAAGTAGTTCCTTGTTTTCTGAATGCACACAACAGGACGTGGGCTTAGCAGGGAGGCTATGTAGCTCCTCACATCTTCCCAGTTAAACCGGGCTCACCACAAGCAAAGTATGAGAGCTATCTGCTACAGCCCCCCCGATCAAAGGAGACTAAGGTAATACTATTCACTGTAATCTCTGGGGCAAACGTGTTCACCCATATCTCAGAAAAGCCAACCACAGACAAGTGAGATTAATACTTGACTACATCGCCTTAGTTCACACCCATAGATCTATTTTAAATGTGAATCGAACCATTCCTCTGATATGAAATGTATGAGAAACGGCCAGGGAAAAGAGACAATCAGAGCAGGCGTACGGTAGCCTGCCAAGGTTTTACATAGGAACAGCTTGTGCTACAATAGTATAGGTATGAATTGTAATCCCACTGAGTTTGTGCTACAATAGTATAGGTATGAATTGTAATCCCACTGAGTTTGTGCTACAATAGTATAGGTATGAATTGTAATCCCACTGAGTTTGTGCTACAATAGGATAGGTATGAATTGTAATCCCACTGAGTTTGTGCTACAATAGGATAGGTATGAAATGTAATCCCACTGAGTTTGTGCTACAATAGTATAGGTATGAATTGTAATCCCACTGAGTTTGTGCTACAATAGTATAGGTATGAATTGTAATCCCACTGAGTTTGTGCTACAATAGGATAGGTATGAATTGTAATCCCACTGAGTTTGTGCTACAATAGTATAGGTATGAATTGTAATCCCACTGAGTTTGTGCTACAGTGGGATAGGTATGAAATGTAATTGTTTAAGTTTTTTTTTTACAGTAAACCCACCGAGTCCATGTCTGTGTGTAGACATGGGAGGCATGGTGGACCAGACATTGTTGAAAGGGTTGTAACACTCCACCATGTTGGAAGTCTTCAGCCCGTCTCGGCCCCCCACCACGTACAGCTTGTCGTCGATCACTGCCACCCCGAACTGCAGCCTCCGGCCGTTCATCACTCCCACCTGGATCCATGTGTTGGTCCGCAGGTCATACTTCTCTATGGTCGTAGATCCTATAGGAACACACAAGGAGATCTATAGATCCTATAGGAACACACAAGGAGATCTATAGATCCTATCGGAACACACAAGGAGATCTATAGATCCTATAGGAACACACAAGGAGATCTATAGATCCTATAGGAACACACAAGGAGATCTATAGATCCTATAGGAACACACAAGGAGATCTATAGATCCTATAGGAACCGACAATGAGATCTATAGATCCTATCGGAACACACAATGAGATCTATAGATCCTAAAGGAACCGACAATGAGATCTATAGATCCTATCGGAACACACAAGGAGATCTATAGATCCTATAGGAACCGACAATGAGATCTATAGATCCTATCGGAACACACAATGAGATCTATAGATCCTAAAGGAACCGACAATGAGATCTATAGATCCTATCGGAACACACAAGGAGATCTATAGATCCTATAGAAACACACAAGGAGATCTATAGATCCTATAGGAACCGAGAATGAGATCTATAGATCCTATCGGAACACACAAGGAGATCTATAGATCCTATAGGAACACACAAGGAGATCTATAGATCCTATCGGAACACACAAGGAGATCTATAGATCCTATAGGAACACACAAGGAGATCTATAGATCCTATAGGAACACACAAGGAGATCTATAGATCCTATCGGAACACACAAGGAGATCTATAGATCCTATAGGAACACACAAGGAGATCTATAGATCCTGTAGGAACATACAAGGAGATCTATAGATCCTATAGGAACATACAAGGAGATCTATAGATCCTATAGGAACACACAAGGAGATCTATAGATCCTATAGGAACACACAAGGAGATCTATAGATCCTATAGGAACACACAAGGAGATCTATAGATCCTATAGGAACACACAAGGAGATCTATAGATCCTATAGGAACACACAAGGAGATCTATAGATCCTATAGGAACACGCAAGTCCTAAACCAACGACGCAGTTCAAGAAATAGAGTTAATAAAATATTTACTAAATAAACTAAAGTAAAAAACGTAATAAAAAGTAACCCAATAAAATAACAATGAGGAGGTTATATACAGGGGGTACCGGTACAGAGTCAATGTGGAGGCTATATACAGGGGGTACTGGTATCAAGTCAATGTGGAGGTTATATACAGGGGGTACTGGTATCAAGTCAATGTGGAGGTTATATACAGGGGGTACTGGTATCAAGTCAATGTGCAGGCTATATACAGGGGGTACTGGTATCAAGTCAATGTGGAGGTTATATACAGGGGGTACTGGTATCAAGTCAATGTGGAGGTTATATACAGGGGGTACTGGTATCAAGTCAATGTGGAGGTTATATACAGGGGGTACTGGTATCAAGTCAATGTGAAGGCTATATACAGGGGGTACTGGTATCAAGTCAATGTGGAGGTTATATACAGGGGGTACTGGTATCAAGTCAATGTGCAGGCTATATACAGGGGGTACTGGTATCAAGTCAATGTGGAGGTTATATACAGGGGGTACTGGTATCAAGTCAATGTGGAGGTTATATACAGGGGGTACTGGTATCAAGTCAATGTGGAGGTTATATACAGGGGGTACTGGTATCAAGTCAATGTGAAGGCTATATACAGGGGGTACTGGTATCAAGTCAATGTGGAGGTTATATACAGGGGGTACTGGTATCAAGTCAATGTGGAGGTTATATACAGGGGGTACTGGTATCAAGTCAATGTGGAGGTTATATACAGGGGGTACTGGTATCAAGTCAATGTGGAGGTTATATACAGGGGGTACTGGTATCAAGTCAATGTGGAGGTTATATACAGGGGGTACTGGTATCAAGTCAATGTGGAGGTTATATACAGGGGGTACTGGTATCAAGTCAATGTGGAGGTTATATACAGGGGGTACTGGTATCAAGTCAATGTGCAGGGGGTGCAGGTTAGTTGAGGTCATTTGTGCATGTAGGTAGGGGTGAAGTGACTATGAATAGATAATAGATACTGTAGTAGCAGCAGTGTAAAAACAAAGGGGGGGGGGGGGGTCAATGTAAATAGTCTGGGTGGCCATTTGATTAATTGTTCAGGGTAAGCAGGTTTAAATTATATTCTGTTCTGATTCCTATTACCCTCCATGTCTATCATAGTGTTTGATCAAACACCTACGATTTAACATATCGTGTTTCTCAAACACACTTTGTAATGTGTTCTGTTGAATGCATATCTAAACTAACGTAGGATCCATTTTTAGTATCAGACGAATGGATGGTTTTAGTCCGTGGAATGAAAGGGTTAACCTCCGTCGTGTGTATTGAGCTGCATTACATTAGTAGCCAAATAGACCTGAAGTCCGTCACAGTAAAAAGGGCCGCAGCGGTCGGGCGAGATCGACGGCGGCGTCACGCGTTAGCGGGCGTCCATCTTGGTAATGGGGGCTCGTTGATCAAAACCTGTGGGCTTTTATTACTAGTAGCAAGCCATTAGGGTTCAATAGACATAATGGATGTACTGAGCTTTATGTCTCACACTGGGGCAAACTCCAACAAGACTACCGATGCACCTGAAATGGCACCCTATTCACTACATCGGGCTTTGGTCAAAAGTAGTGCACTCTATAGGGAGTAGGGTACCATTTGGGACGCAAACCCCTATATAGGGCACTTCTTTTGACCAGAGCCCAATGGGCCTAGTGCACTATATACATTAGGGAGTAGGGAATGCAGAGTAGGTCTAACCCTTGGTAGCGTCCATGCCTCCCACAGCGTAGAGTACTCCTACAGTGGACTTCCTGGGTTTGGTCCTGGGGCTCTGGAACATGAGGCGGCGCTCTGGCAGCAGATGGTACTTCATGGCTTCCATTAGAAGCTTCTGGCATTCCAGGTCATCTGAGAACATGGTGTTGTTCTCCAGGTCAGCTAGGAGCTAGAATTAAACGGGAGTTCAGTTCAGTAAATCTTTATTATCCCCAAAGAACAATGGTGAGTGCAGCATAAAAATACGTAGGAAACAACACAAAAAAAAAAAATATATATATATATATATATAATTATTACATTGTATGAGCTAAATGTATGTCTTTCAACCAGGAAGCATTAGCAACATTCAACCAGGAAGCATTAACAACATTCAACCAGGAAGCAGTAACAACATTCAACCAGGAAGCATGAACAACATTTAACCAGGAAGCATTAACAACATTCAACCAGGAAGCATTAAGAACATTCAACCAGGAAGCATTAACAACATTCAACCAGGAAGCATTAACAACATTCAACCAGGAAGCAATAACAACATTCAACCAGGAAGCATTAACAACATTTAACCAGGAAGCATTAACAACATTCAACCAGGAAGCAGTAACAACATTCAACCAGGAAGCATTAACAACATTTAACCAGGAAGCATTAACAACATTCAACCAGGAAGCATTAACAACATTTAACCAGGAAGCATTAACAACATTCAACCAGGAAGCAGTAACAACATTTAACCAGGAAGCAGTAACAACATTCAACCAGGAAGCAGTAACAACATTTAACCAGGAAGCAGTAACAACATTCAACCAGGAAGCATTAACAACATTTAACCAGGAAACATTAACAACATTCAACCAAATCAAATCAAATCAAATTTTATTTGTCACATACACATGGTTAGCAGATGTTAATGCGAGTGTAGCGAAATTCTTGTGCTTCTAGTTCCGACAATGCAGTAATAACCAACAAGTAATCTAACTAACAATTCCAAAACTACTGTCTTATCCACAGTGTGAGGGGATAAAGAATATGTACATAAGGATATATGAATGAGTGATGGTACAGAGCAGCATAGGCAGGATACAGTAGATGGTATCGAGTACAGTATGTAAACAAAGTGGCATAGTTAAAGTGGCTAGTGATACATGTATTACATAAGGATGCAGTCGATGATATAGAGTACAGTATATACGTATGCATATGAGATGAATAATGTAGGGTAAGTAACATTATATAAGGTAGCATTGTTTAAAGTGGCCAGTGATATATTTACATCATTTCCCATAAATTCCCATTATTAAAGTGGCATTAACAACATTCAACCAGGAAGCATTAACAACATTCAACCAGGAAGCATTAACAACATTTAACCAGGAAGCAGTAACAACATTTAACCAGGAAGCATTAACAACATTTAGCCAGGAAGCATTAACAACATTCAACCAGGAAGCATTAACAACATTCAACCAGGAAGCATTAACAACATTCAACCAGGAAGCATTAACAACATTTAACCAGGAAGCATTAACAACATTCAACCAGGAAGCAGTAACAACATTCAACCAGGAAGCAGTAACAACATTCAACCAGGAAGCATTAACAACATTTAACCAGGAAGCATTAACAACATTCAACCAGGAAGCAGTAACAACATTCAACCAGGAAGCATTAACAACATTCAACTAGGAAGCAGTAACAACATTCAACTAGGAAGCAGTAACAACATTCAACCAGGAAGCAGTAACAACATTCAACCAGGAAGCATTAACAACATTCAACCAGGAAGCAGTAACAACATTCAACCAGGAAGCATTAACAACATTCAACTAGGAAGCAGTAACAACATTCAACTAGGAAGCAGTAACAACATTCAACTAGGAAGCAGTAACAACATTTAACCAGGAAGCAGTAACAACATTCAACTAGGAAGCAGTAACAACATTCAACTAGGAAGCAGTAACAACATTCAACCAGGAAGCATTAACAACATTCAACCAGGAAGCATTAACCAACATTCAACCAGGAAGCATTAACAACATTCAACCAGGAAGCAGTAACAACATTCAACCAGGAAGCATTAACAACATTCAACCAGGAAGCATTAACCAACATTTAACCAGGAAGCATTAACAACATTCAACCAGGAAGCAGTAACAACATTCAACCAGGAAGCAGTAACAACATTTAACCAGGAAGCATTAACAACATTTAACCAGGAAGCATTAACAACATTCAACCAGGAAGCATTAACAACATTCAACCAGGAAGCATTAACCAACATTTAACCAGGAAGCATTAACAACATTCAACCAGGAAGCATTAACAACATTCAACCAGGAAGCAGTAACAACATTCAACCAGGAAGCAGTAACAACATTCAACCAGGAAGCAGTAACAACATTCAACCAGGAAGCAGTAACAACATTCAACCAGGAAGCAGTAACAACATTCAACCAGGAAGCATTAACAACATTCAACCAGGAAGCAGTAACAACATTCAACCAGGAAGCATTAACAACATTCAACCAGGAAGCAGTAACAACATTCAACCAGGAAGCAGTAACAACATTCAACCAGGAAGCATTAACAACATTCAACCAGGAAGCAGTAACAACATTCAACCAGGAAGCAGTAACAACATTCAACCAGGAAGCAGTAACAACATTCAACCAGGAAGCAGTAACAACATTCAACCAGGAAGCAGTAACAACATTCAACCATTTCTAAGTGGCCCCAAACTTTTGAACGGTAGTGTGTATATTTAAAAAACAATCCTATTTATCTTCATTTCCATAATATAGCTATTAATATTTGTAGTAATATAGGCATCTTATGTAAAGGATTTTTACCTCCTACCGGTCTCAACATTACCAGAATTACATTATGGCAAGCAATTATTACTGTTTTTGCAAACAATTATTGTGATTCATACTATGTTGTCCCTAACATCTTTTACTCTCTCGCAACAGTTGTGGGATACACACACACACACACACACACACAAAACACACACACACACACACACACACACACACACACAAAACACGCACGCACACACACACACACACACACACACGCACAACCTCTTTCCCCCACAACAACCGTAGACTCAGATTCTCAACAGTTGCACCATCCCAGAGAAAGGTCTTGATTTACAAATGCGTGTACAGTTGCAGCTGTATGAGAAGGCCTGCAAGACTGAGCAAAAAAAAAAGGCAGAAATGAGGAGATTTGATTAACCATTGTTACATCCTAGGTGATGGAGGACAGATAAACACCCCCTTCCCCTGAAACACCCACACATGGTTCCCCCGTAGTGACCATATTCCCTGGCATCTTCGTGCAGTCAGACCTTTGATTTTGTGTCACCAGGGCCACAATAATATGCCCCCTCTCTGAATGTCTGAGTGTGACCTCCCCTTCCCATGGGTTACTGCAGCTAGTGTTGCCAGCACTGCCACTTCCTGGGTGGGTGCACCACACCAGTGGTTACGCTATTATGCTCTCCCATCAGGGGGCTCTGGCTCTGCAGGAGCAACCCTGCCAGGCAGGCTCAGGATCGTGAGGGGGCGGTGCTGCTCTAGAAGGTCTCTGACAACATTTTGTCTGCATACAGGCAGCTTACAGCAGGCCCATAAAACAGATAAGGACTTCTCCTTAGTATCTGGGTTGTTCAGGTGGGTGTCTCGGGTTTAGGTAGTGGACCGTTCCATCAAGATAGGACCATAAATAAATCAATTAGACGTATAATTTATTTTTAAAATTGAGTTCCCCACGATAGGACAATATATAAATTAGATTTATAATTTATTTTAAAATGCAGTTCCACCATGATAGGACAATAAATAAATAAATCAAAAAATATGTATAATTCATTATAAAATATATCTGCACTACATTGAAAGCTCTTTCACAACCCCTGCTCACAGACATACATTGGATCTGGGATATGTATCCGTGTCCTTTCTCACTCACTTAACGCCACACTTTCCCCAAACACCATAAAACACACACCATCCATCTCAATACATCCACACATACCCACATACTGCGCCTTCTGACAACTGGGTTTTCATCTCCATGTTTAATTAGTGCTTTTGTGTTCCACTCAGTTACATTTCACGATAGATAGAAAAGCAAATGTTTTGGTATTATTGCAATTCATACCATGGCTAGTATTGCGTGTTTCATTATTTGCCTCCTCTATGAGAACTTTGTAATTTTTTTAGAATAGACATGGAGTAGTCTTTGTGTCTCTGAACAATTGGTTATCAATATACAGTGTATTGACTACTAGAGCTACTCTTTCCCCTTTCAATCTATTTTCCATATTGGATGCAGAACTACAGACCTCCATTCTGTAATTTCCTTCGGGAACTGATCATTCATGACAATTTTGGACCCAGCAAGACTTTTACCCAGGCTTTTAACCATGATTTTATCTTTAAAGAAAGCACATTTTGTAACGATTGGGCGTTCATACCTCTGCCCACTCTATCCGAAACGGTGTACCCCTTCGAGTTGGATTTTGTCGATAGCTTCACTTGGGGTCTGAAGCGCTGTAAGGAGGAACTCTCTAACTACAGATTCAGGAGCTTCTCCTTCTTTCTCTTGGATACCTGTAAGTACCCGATTCTCTCTCATGGATCTAGTCTGCATGTCCAGTAAGGCTTCTCTCAGAACGATGTTCTCCTTTTTAAGTTCCTTCACTTCGGTTTCAATCTTATTGACTGTCCCTTTTTAGCTTGTTTGTGTCTTTCTCCAATGTTGCAGCTTTTTCCGTCACTCATCTCGAGGCCTTCACCTCTTTTATATCCTTACTGACTAGTTCAAGTATGCCCAGTTTGTCATTTATTGATTTTAACAGAACGGTTTCGACCTTTACCATTCCCGGTGGTGAAAAGATTAAATTGTCTGTGTCTGTAGAAGAGTCACGTTTTCGTTTTGAAATAGGTTCTCCTCTCTTACTCTCCGTCATCTTTGGGTGTTAGTTGTTTTCATAATATTTGTCGATTATATTTGTCTAGCCTTATGATTTGTTTTGTGTTGTAATCCAGATTGAACTTTATTACCCACAAGATTGTGAAGTGCTAATATTTAGTCTAACTTACCGATATTTAATATTATGTTTTTATCTTGAGGTGAGCTACACTGCTGTGTTCAGTCCACCATCTTTTCCAGTCCAGTTTTGATGAAGTCATTAATAACCTACTGACTGCCCACCTGTGGAGGTAGAAGAGGGTACCATTTGTGATGAAGTCATTGATAACCTACTGACTGCCCACCTGTGGAGGTAGAAGAGGCAGGCGGATGTAGGCCAGGAGAACCCCAAGGTCCTGCTGGCGATGCAGAACGTCGAACCGCACCCACGTCATCAGAGCCTGGAAGATGGTCTCCTCATCTGGTATGTTTATGTCGTCACTGGCCAAGAGTTTGACGATCTCAGCCGTAGGAAGCAGGAGAAACTCCTGGTTCTGAATCACCTCTATGAAGTGCTCCTGAAACAGGGATGTGACAGGGAGGAGGACTTACTGGAAATGGGAAAATACTGCAACCCTTACAGATGACGGTCGTGAAAAACGCTGGGCTCGTTTCCATCTGTCCGTTTGGGTAACAAAATACTTACAACAGGTGCTGCCTGGATAGAAAATACAATAAAATAAGTGAAAGAATACATTACTTATTGCATGTAGAAGTCAGTCATTCATTGGGTAAATAAGTACGTTAAGTCGATATATCGGTTTCGTGGATCTAGTGTAAGCGTCTTACCAGTAGATGGTTTAACTGTGTTGTTTACAACAACAAATACATTTTCTATATATTGAAATCATGAGTATAATTTTATAACATTCGCGGAGAACAGTATTAAGAAACGGCCTGAGCTGTCTGTCTCATGAGCTAAATATACAGTCAATATGGAGCCTCGTTTGTTTCTCGGTTGATTGATTCTCCGTATTTTACTGACACAGGAAGGAATTGGTGGATAAATCGGGCGGTGAACTTATTTAAACCTAATGAACAGCACATTTTAAAATCAATGTTGCTAACATGGGCCAACATGACAGCTAAGCCACAGAGGGGAAGGGAAAGAGGGATACTGGGTCAGTTGTACACCTGGGTCACTTGTACACCTGCATTCAACTGAAATATGTCCTCCGCATTTACCACAGACTAATCGTGTTGCCAGATCTCTATGCTAGTCGAGAACATAGTGACAACACACTGACAGAAATGTAATTAATAAAAATCATTGCAGAGCAAGCGATTAACTGTGGTCTTAAACTTAGTCCGAATGAGGTCAAATACACAGTAACAGTCAAATTGGGGCTAGTTTAGAAAATAGAGAGTATGTTCAATCTGGAGCTCGCTATACATGTTTATATAGATTCAGCTTACATTTGTTGCCCATCATCCCATGCAATATGTATATATATATATATATATATATATATATATATATATATATATATATATACTATAATTTGTAACGGATTAATGATCAATAGCATGCTTGTTTTTTCATAATTGTTAGGCACTTGCCCCAAAGCAAATGGTAAATGTGTCAAAATGTATTCTTGCTGGTGCAATAAATAGCAGCTCAGGGTTCCCTGTTATGTTGAACATTACAGAGCAGCATAAAGGGATTTAATATAGAATCATCTATAATGATATTATCCAGAGAGAGTCCTTGAAAAGGCTCGTAGAGGCAATCACACAAATTGATTGCCTCTACGAGCCTTTTCAAGGACTCTCTCTGGATAATATCATTATAGATGATTCTATATTAAATCCCTTTATGCTGCTCTGTAATGTTCAACATAACAGGGAACCCTGAGCTGCTATTTATTGCACCAGCAAGAATACATTTTGACACATTTACCATTTGCTTTGGGGCAAGTGCCTAACAATTATGAAAAAACAAGCATGCTATTGATCATTAATCCGTTACAAATTATAGTTGGCTCACATAATCTAGTCTTGGTTTAGGATCTTTGCAGTGATAAGCCTAATGAAATGAGTCTCCTTCATCGATCTGTTCTGGTAATTCAGAAGGAGAGATCGTACTTCCTACACACTGTAGGAACATCTATACCAATGTTGTTTGACATTGGTATGGATTAATTATTTGTAATTACCATCAGCCAGAATGCTGACAACAAATTGAACACATGAATTACGCCAGCTACACTGCAGACTCTTCGATTCACAGACATTTAAAAACAAAGGGTGACTCAGAAATAGCACCCTAATTCCCTATATAGTGCACTACTTTTTGACCACTTTTTGACCATTTCAGACACACCCATTCATTATACAAGAAGACAAACCTGCAGTAAGTAACTGTTTGAGAAACAAGAGCAGTGGAGAACAGTTGTGTGAAGAAACACAATTACATGAGAAGATGAAGAGGTTTGTGGCGAGAAAAAACCCCCACATCATAATTCAAAATGTGCATGAGATGCTTTGGTTAAGTTTGTTAAGTTTGAAACAGAAATGCTAGCATGAATAAAAGTGGACTAGTCTGAACTGGTCGTTTTTTAAAGTAGACTAATTCTGGGAGTAGGCCCACTGAAATCTAACATGAGGACGTTAACAACAGGGGCTAAAAGATAGCAGGGCAAGGTTTAGGACACTTACAGGAGAAAAAAAAATGACACTTGCTCTCACAAAGGAACAGGATGTCAGAAAACATAGAACATCCGTCCAGCGTAAACTAGCTACAAAAATATCCTTATCAAAATAACAAGCTGTTGATTCAGAACCCAGAGGACAGTGGTACAGGAAGCTCTGTGACTCTCCGTCTGTGTACCAAATGACTCCCCTTTTCCCTATGTAGTGCACTATGGGCTCTGGTCAAAAGGTAGTGCACTATCTAGTAAATAAGGTACCATTTGGGACGCTTCCTCCACGTTCTTTATTGGTGGGATTGAACAGGAAGCGGTCGTGCTAGTGTTGTGATTAGATGAACCTCACTGTTCTGGACAGAGCTCTATTTAAACAGAGCCTAGCAGATGTCTTTCAGGAGATAACAGAGATAACAGCTATCTCCATAAGTTGTTTACTCTGTCAGCCGGGGACGGCCGGGGACATTATCTAGCAAATACGGCATCTTCTTGATCCCGTAGAAAATGTGTGAAATAAATAACTCGGCCGTATTTTGAAAAACCAACCTACCTCTCAAAATGTTAGTTGATATGTCTCAAAATAGCTAACCTTGACCAAACATTTTTAAATAAAATCCAAAAAGTTTAAATGGATATTTCCATTTCAGCTAAGCATTCAATGGTCATCCAACCCTAACAATGTGATGTAGACCTAACTGTCACGTTCTGACCTTAGTTCTTTTGTTATGTCGTTGTTTTAGTATGGTCAGGGCGTGAGTTGGGTGGGTTGTCTATGTTCCTTTTTCTATAATTTGGGATTTCTGTGTTTTGGCCTGGTATGGTTCTCAATCAGAGGCAGTTGTCAATCTGTTGTCCCTGATTGAGAACCATACTTAGGTAGCCTGGTTTCACCTTTTGAGTGGTGGGTGATTATTTTCTGTTCTGTGTTTTGTTTCACCGTTCAGGATGGTTCGTTTTATTGTTTTTGTTCATGTGTTCAGTATTCGTATTAAATACAAGATGTACAACCTACCACGCTGCGCATTGGTCCTCCGATCCTTCCTACTACTCCTCTTCGTCAGAAGAGGAAGACGAAAACCCTTACACTAACGCAACCTCCAAAAGGAAAATATTAAAATATGCTAATAGCAACAGACTGTTTAGGCTGTGTAAACCTGGTTAGATTCCTACCATGGTGTAGTTGTGGGACACATTGAGCAAATCCATGCATCCCTGGGCATCAGCGAAGGAGTGTATCCCCAGGCAGTTAGACGGATGGAGTTGTTTCATGAGGAAGTTACAGCAGACCTCAATGACTTGTGAGAGCTGCAGAAGGCAGGCTGCAGACAATAAACTCTCTATGGTCTCCTCCTTCAATTCAAGGACACCTGCAACATTAAATTAACAAGATATGTTGTCACAGAGAACAATTGAAGTAGAGCGTATTATTAGCTCCAAAACATCACCAGGCCTGGGACACATGGGGATACAATTACTAAAAACATCACCAGGCCTGGGGCACAGGGGATACAATTACTAAAAACATCACCAGGCTTGGGGCACAGGGGATACAATTACTAAAAACATCACCAGGCCTGGGGCACAGGGGAATGAATACACTTACTAAAAACATCACCAGGCCTGGGGCACAGGGGATACAATTACTAAAAACAAAGTAGTGCACTACATAGGACATAGGGTGCCATTTTAGATACATAAATGAGTGTTGCGGAGTACTCACCAGTGTAGGCAAAGTGGACCAGAGATCTCAAGGCTTCTGGATCCACCCCCTCCATCTTGATCTCCTCCTGTTTGGCCTCTCTCACATCGCTGGTGAACATGGCAGCAAAGTAGTCAGATACTGCACTGAGGACCAATCTGTATAGGACAACAACAACCAAGTAGCGGTCAGAGACTGCACTAAGAACCAGTCTGTATAGGACAACAACAACAAAGTAGTGGTCAGAGACTGCACTAAGAACCAGTCTATAGGACAACAACAACAAAGTAGTGGTCAGAGACTGCACTAAGAACCAGTCTGTATAGGACAACAACAACAAAGTAGCGGTCAGAGACTGCACTAAGGACTAGTCTGCACACAGCAGCAAACATCAAATAAATCAGAGGGCCCGTCACAAATGGTACACTATTCCCTGTTTAGTGCACTACTCTCTGGTCAAAAGTAGTGCATTACAGTATATAACTCTAGAGGGAATAGGGTGCCATTTGGGGGACACAGTCACTGCACTGAGGATCAGTCTGCACACACAACACAACCAACAGCCTTGTATTGACGTCTTCATATGTATTGATTATCCGTTACATAATGGCATGCTGATAGAGCTGTGAGGGAGCTGAGAGGGAGTTGTGAAGGTGCTGTGAGGGAGCTGAGAGGGAGTTGTGGCAGAGCTGAGAGGGAACTGAGAGGGAGATGTGGGGGAGCTGAGAAGGAGCTGAGAGGGAACTGAGAGGGAGATGTGAGGGAGCTGAGAGGAAGCTGAGAGGGAGCTGTGAGGGAGCTGAGAGGGAGCTGAGAGGGAGTTGTGGCGGAGCTGAGAGGGAGATGTGGCGGAGCTGAGAGGGAGATGTGGCGGAGCTGAGAGGGAGCTGTGATGGAACTGAGAGGGAGCTGAGAGGGAGTTGTGAGGGAGCTGAGAGGGAGCTGTGAGGGAGCTGTGAGGGAGCTGTGAGGGAGCTGAGAGGGAGTTGTGGCGGAGCTGAGAGGGAGATGTGGCGGAGCTGAGAGGGAGCTGAGAGGGAGATGTGGTGGAGCTGAGAGGGAGCTGAGAGGGAGATGTGGCGGAGCTGAGAGGGAGCTGTGACGGAGCTGAGAGAGAGCTGAGAGGGAGTTGTGACGGAGCTGAGAGGGAGCTGAGAGGGAGTTGTGACGGAGCTGAGAGGGAGATGTGGCGGAGCTGAGAGGGAGCTGAGAGGGAGATGTGGCGGAGCTGAGAGGGAGCTGAGAGGAAGATGTGACGGAGCTGAGAGGGAGATGTGACGGAGCTGAGAGGGAGCTGAGAGGGAGATGTGACGGAGCTGAGAGGGAGCTGAGAGGGAGATGTGAGGGAGATGTGAGGGAGCTGAGAGGGAGCTGTGAGGGAGATGTGAGGGAGCTGAGAGGGAGCTGAGAGGGAGATGTGACGGAGATGAGAGGGAGATGTGAGGGAGCTGAGAGGGAGATGTGAGGGAGCTGAGAGGGAGATGTGAGGGAGCTAAGAGGGAGCTGAGAGGGATGTGACGGAGATGAGAGGGAGCTGAGAGGGAGCTGTGAGGGAGCTGAGTGGGAGCTGTGAGAGAGCTGAGAGGGAGCTGAGAGGGAACTGTGATGGAGCTGAGAGGAAGATGTGAGGGAGCTGAGAGGGAGCTGAGAGGGAGATGTGAGGGAGCTGAGTGGGAACTGTGAGAGAGCTGAGAGGGAGCTGAGAGGGAGTTGTGAGGGAGCTGAGTGGGAGCTGTGAGAGAGCTGAGAGGGAGATGTGACGGAGCTGAGAGGCTGTCCTGGTGTACAAAAGCTAATTCGACCAGGAATGTAACCAAATGCTCTGAGTTTGAGTTGCAAGTTTAACTGTTATACTATGGTCTGTATTTACTATCCAAATGCTGTTCCATGACAGACAGACAGAATACCAGGTGGTATATCAGACAGACAGTATACCAGGTGGTATTTCAGACAGACAGAATACCAGGTGGTATATCAGACAGACAGTATACCAGGTGGTGTAACGGTTTTCTTCTATCTCCTCCTCTGATGAAGAGGTAGAACAAGGATCGGACCAAAATGCAGCGTGTAGATTGCGATCCATGTTTTAATGAACAAACGTAAAACACGAATCAATACAAACACTACAAAAACAATAAACGTAACGAAAACCTAAAACAGCCTATCTGGTGAAAAACACATAGACAGGAACAATCACCCACAAACACACAGTGAACCCCAGGCTACCTAAATATGGTTCCCAATCAGAGACAATGACGAACACCTGCCTCTGACTGAGAACCATATCAGGCTGAACATAGAAATAGACAAACAAGACATGAAACATAGAATGCCCACTCAGATCACACCCTGACCAATCAAAACATAGAAAATACAAAGTAAACTATGGTCAGGGCGTGACAGTACCCCCCCTCCAAGGTGCGGACTCCGGCCGCAAAACCTGAACCTATAGGGGAGGGTCTGGGTGGGCATCTGTCCGCGGTGGCGGCTCTGGCGCTGGACGTGGACCCCACTCCATGACAGTTTTAATCCCCCTCCTAAACGTCCCTAAATAGGTTACCCACCACAATGATAACATGGGACAGAGGGACAGCTCGGGACAGAGGTAACTCGGGACAGATGGGTAGCTCAGCACTGAGAGGAAGCTCAGCACTGAGAAGAAGCTCAGCACTGAGAGGAAGCCCAGGCAGGTAGTAGAAACTACCAGAACCTGGCTGGCTGGCGGTTTCAGCAGATCCTGGTCGACTAGCAGATCTGGAAGAATCTGGTCGACTGGCGGATCTGGGAGAATCTGGTCGACTGGCGGATCTGGGAGAATCTGGTCGACTGGCGGATCTGGGAGAATCTGGTCGACTGGCGGATCTGGGAGAATCTGGTCGACTGGCGGATCTGGGAGAATCTGGTCGACTGGCGGATCTGGGAGAATCTGGTCGACTGGCGGATCTGGGAGAATCTGGTCGACTGGCAGATCTGGGAGAATCTGGTCGACTGGCAGATCTGGGAGAATCTGGTCGACTGGCAGATCTGGAAGAGTCTGGACGACTGGCAGATCTGGAAGAGTCTGGACGACTGGCAGATCTGGAAGAGTCTGGACGACTGGCAGATCTGGAAGAGTCTGGTCGACTGGCAGATCTGGAAGAGTCTGGTCGACTGGCAGATCTGGAAGAGTCTGGTCGACTGGCAGATCTGGAAGAGTCTGGTCGACTGGCAGATCTGGAAGAGTCTGGACGACTGGCAGATCTGGAAGAGTCTGGACGACTGGCAGATCTGGAAGAGTCTGGTCGACACAGACTGGCTGCTCTGGCTGCTCCATGCTGACTGGCAGCTCTGGCTGCTCCATGCTGACTGGCAGCTCTGGCTGCTCCATGCTGACTGGCGGCCCTGGCTGCTCTGACTGCTCCATGCTGACTGGCGGCCCTGGCTGCTCTGGCTGCTCCATGCTGACTGGCGGCCCTGGCTGCTCCATGCTGACTGGCGGCCCTGGCTGCTCCCTGCTAACTGGCGGCCCTGGCTGCTCCCTGCTAACTGGCGGCCCTGGCTGCTCCTTACAAACTGGCAGCTCCGGCGGCTCCTTACAAACTGGCAGCTCTGGCGGCTCCTTGCAGACTGGCAGCTTTGGCAGCATCCTGCAGACTGGCAGCTCTGGCGGCTCCTTGCAGACTGGCAGCTCCTTGCAGACTGGCAGCTCTATGCAGACTGGCAGCTCCTTGCAGACTGGCAGCTCCTTGCAGACTGGCAGCTCCTTGCAGACTGGCAGCTCTATGCTAACTGGCAGCTCTATGCTAACTGGCAGCTCTATGCTAACTGGCAGCTCTATGCTAACTGGCAGCTCTGAACAGGCGGGAGACTCCGGCAGCGCTGTAGAGAAGGAAGGCTCTACCAGCGCTAAACAGGCGGGAGACTCCGACAGCGCTGAAGAGGAGGAAGGCTCTGGCAGCGCTGGACAGGCGAGGCGCACTGTAGGCCTGATGCGTGGTGCTGGCACTGGTGGTACTGGGCCGAGGACACGCACAGGAAGCCTGGTGCGGGGAGCTGCTACCGGAGGGCTGGGGTGTGGAGGTGGTACTGGAAAAACCGGACCGTGCAGGCGCACTGGAGCTCTTGAGCACCGAGCCTGCCCAACCTTACCTGGTTGAATGCTCACGGTCGCCCTGCCAGTGCAGCGAGGTGGAATAGCCCGCACTGGGCTATGCAGGCAAACCGGAGACACCGAGCGCAAGGCTGGTGCCATGTAAGCCGGCCCAAGGAGACGCACTGGGGACCAGCTGCGTAGAGCCGGCTTCATGGCATTAGGCTCGACGCTCAATCTAGCCCGGCCGACATGCGGAGCTGGAATATACCGCACCGGGCTATGCACCCGCACTGGAGACACCGTGCGCACCACTGCATAACACGGTGCCTGTCCGGTCTCTCTAGCCCCCCGGTAAGCACAGGGAGTCTGCCCAGGTCTCCTACCTGGCGTAGCCATACTCCCTGTTAGCCCCCCCCCCAAGAAATTTTTGGGGCTGCCTCTCAGGCTTCCATCCGCGTCGCCGTGCTGCCTTCTCATACCAGCGCCTCTCTGCTTTCACCGCCTCCATTCTACGGTAACCTTCCTCGCACTGCTCCAGCGAATCCCAGGCGGGCTCCGGCACTCTCCCTGGGTCGGCCGCCCACCTGTCGATCTCCTCCCAAGTAGTATACACCATACTGTACTCCTCCTTGGGCTGTTCCTGTTGTTTCTTCTCCCGCTGCACCTTAGTGCGGCTACACTCCCCTGGTTTAGGCCAGGGTCCTCTCCCGTTGAGGATTTCCTCCCATGTCCAGAAATCCTTATTGCGCTTCTCCTCGCGCTGCTCCTGCCTGTTGACACGCTGCTTGGTCCTTTTGTGGTGGGTGATTCTGTAACGGTTTTCTTCTATCTCCTCCTCTGATGAAGAGGTAGAACAAGGATCGGACCAAAATGCAGCGTGTAGATTGCGATCCATGTTTTAATGAACAAACGTAAAACACGAATCAATACAAACACTACAAAAACAATAAACGTAACGAAAACCTAAAACAGCCTATCTGGTGAAAAACACATAGACAGGAACAATCACCCACAAACACACAGTGAACCCCAGGCTACCTAAATATGGTTCCCAATCAGAGACAATGACGAACACCTGCCTCTGACTGAGAACCATATCAGGCTGAACATAGAAATAGACAAACAAGACATGAAACATAGAATGCCCACTCAGATCACACCCTGACCAATCAAAACATAGAAAATACAAAGTAAACTATGGTCAGGGCGTGACAGGTGGTATATCAGACAGACAGTATACCAGGTGGTATATCAGACAGACAGTATACCAGGTTGTATATCAGACAGACAGTATACCAGGTGGTATATCAGACAGACAGTATACCAGGTGGTATATCAGAGACAGTATACCAGGTGGTATATCAGACAGACAGTATACCAGGTGGTATATCATCGAATAGCCCAGCCTGTTTGAACAATTTTGGTGCCATGTTTTCAAATATAGCCCACCTCAGCTCAGTGATTTTTAATTAAGAAGATGGTGCCGACAGACATGGCAGCTCTGCATCTAGCTCCTAAGCAACTTAGTTTTTTTTGTTGTCATTTCTTACATTATTAGCCCAGAACATTTTTTGTGTAATTATTACATACAGATGGAAATAACTTTTGGATAGCAGAGCTGCGGTAACTCACCAGCATTACGACTAGAAATACGACTTTCTCGAAATGGATCGTTTGTTTGTAACCCCTAGGGCAATTTAACTTATCCCAGCGACTGCACACCATCCAATATTTTACTCACTAATGTTCAGTCCCTGGGCAATAAAGTAAACGAGCTCAGGGCGAGGATCTCCTTCCAGAGCGACATCAGGGAATGTAACATACGCTGTTTCTCGGAATCACATCTTTCTTCGGATATACTGTCCCCGTCCATACAGCCAGTTGGGCTCAGTACATCACAGAGACAGGAATAAAGAACTCTCTGGGACGAAGACAGGCGATGGTGTATGTTTCGTGATTAACTACTCATGGTGTGATTGTGATAACGTATAGTGGGGCGGCAGGTAGACAGGTGGTCGGAGCGTTGGACCAATAACCGAAAAGTGGCTGGATCAAATCCCCAAGCTGACAAGGTACAAATCTGCTGTTCTGAAGAGTATAGGGGATGTTGTTCCCACTGTGAATATTAAAACCTACCAAAACCATGAACAGATAAACTGAAAGTGTGAACCACCGCATTTAACCACGGCACGGTGACTGGGAAAATGGTTGAATACAAACACTGCAATTATTCATAATCCATAAGGCAATGAAACAGGCAAAACGTCAGTGTAATGAGTTTCGTCTTCATACGAAGGAGAGTCGGACCAAAATGCAGCGTGTGGTTTACGATCCATGTTTATTAATAATACGAAACACGAATCTCCAATACAATACTACAAAACAAAACGTAACGAAACCCTAACAGCCTATATAGTGTGAACACAGGGACACATAGGACAGGAACAATCACCCACAAACACACAGTGAAACCCAGGCTACCTAAATATGGTTCCCAATCAGAGACAATGACGAACACCTGCCTCTGACTGAGAACCATATCAGGCTGAACATAGAAATAGACAAACAAGACATGAAACATAGAATACCCACTCAGATCACACCCTGACCAATCAAAACATAGAAAATACAAAGTAAACTATGGTCAGGGCGTGACAGTACCCCCCCCCCCAAGGTGCGGACTCCGGCCGCAAAACCTGAACCTATAGGGGAGGGTCTGGGTGGGCATCTGTCCGCGGTGGCGGCTCTGGCGCTGGACGTGGACCCCACTCCATGACAGTTTTAATCCCCCTCCTAAACGTCCCTAAATAGGTTACCCACCACAATGATAACATGGGACAGAGGGACAGCTCGGGACAGAGGTAACTCGGGACAGATGGGTAGCTCAGCACTGAGAGGAAGCTCAGCACTGAGAAGAAGCTCAGCACTGAGAGGAAGCCCAGGCAGGTAGTAGAAACTACCAGAACCTGGCTGGCTGGCGGTTTCAGCAGATCCTGGTCGACTAGCAGATCTGGAAGAATCTGGTCGACTGGCGGATCTGGGAGAATCTGGTCGACTGGCGGATCTGGGAGAATCTGGTCGACTGGCGGATCTGGGAGAATCTGGTCGACTGGCGGATCTGGGAGAATCTGGACGACTGGCAGATCTGGGAGAATCTGGACGACTGGCAGATCTGAGAGAGTCTGGACGACTGGCAGATCTGGAAGAGTCTGGACGACTGGCAGATCTGGAAGAGTCTGGTCGACTGGCAGATCTGGAAGAGTCTGGTCGACTGGCAGATCTGGAAGAGTCTGGTCGACTGGCAGATCTGGAAGAGTCTGGTCGACTGGCAGATCTGGAAGAGTCTGGACGACTGGCAGATCTGGAAGAGTCTGGACGACTGGCAGATCTGGAAGAGTCTGGACGACGGGCAGATCTGGAAGAGTCTGGACGACGGGCAGATCTGGAAGAGTCTGGACGACTGGCAGATCTGGAAGAGACTGGTCGACACAGACTGGCTGCTCTGGCTGCTCCATGCTGACTGACAGCTCTGGCTGCTCCATGCTGGCAGACTGCTCTGGCTGCTCCATGCTGACTGGCAGCTCTGGCTGCTCCATGCTGACTGGCGGCCCTGGCTGCTCTGGCTGCTCCATGCTGACTGACAGCTCTGGCTGCTCTGGCTGCTCCATGCTGACTGGCGGCCCTGGCTGCTCTGGCTGCTCCATGCTGACTGGCGGCCCTGGCTGCTCCATGCTGACTGGCGGCCCTGGCTGCTCCCTGCTAACTGGCGGCCCTGGCTGCTCCCTGCTAACTGGCGGCCCTGGCTGCTCCTTACAAACTGGCAGCTCCGGCGGCTCCTTACAAACTGGCAGCTCTGGCGGCTCCTTGCAGACTGGCAGCTTTGGCAGCATCCTGCAGACTGGCAGCTCTGGCGGCTCCTTGCAGACTGGCAGCTCCTTGCAGACTGGCAGCTCTATGCATACTGGCAGCTCCTTTCTGACTGGCAGCTCTATACAAACTTGCAGCTCCATGCAGACTGGCAGCTCCATGCAGACTGGCAGCTCCGAACAGGCGGGAGACTCCGGCAACGCTGTAGAGGCGGAAAGCTCTGACAGCGCTAAACAGGCGGGAGACTCCAACAGTGCTGAAGAGGAGGAAGGCTCTGGCAGCGCTGAACAGGTGAGAGACTCCGACAGCGCTGGAGAGGAGGAAGGCTCCGACAGCGCTAAACAGGCGAGGCGCACTGTAGGCCTGATGCGTGGTGCTGGCACTGGTGGTACTGGGCCGAGGACACGCACAGGAAGCCTAGTGCGGGGAGCTGCTACCGGAGGGCTGGGGTGTGGAGGTGGCACAGGATGGGTTAGACCGTGAAGGCGTACTGGAGATCTTGAGAGCGGTGTTGGCACAGGACATGCAAGGCTAGGGAGGTACACAGGAGGCCTGGTGCGTGAGACTGGCACTGTCTTCACCAGCTGACTAGCACGCACCTCAGGACGAGTAGAGAGCACTGACCCAGGTGCCAATAAATCCCCGACACGCTCCTTCGGGCGAATATCATATTTAAAGCACCAACACAGCAACTCCCTCATTTCACTCTCCTCCAATTTCCCCATTAACTCCTTCACAGTCTCTGCTTCGCTTACCTCCAACACCGGTTCTGGTCTCCTCCTTGGCTCCTCACGATAAACAGGGGGAGTTGGCTCAGGTCTGCGACCTGGCGTAGCCATACTCCCTGTTAGCCCCCCCCCCCAAGAAATTTTTGAGGCTTACTCTCGGGCTTCCATCCGCTCCGTCGTGCTACTTCCTCATATTTGCGCCTCTCAGCTTTCGCCGCCTCCAGTTCTTCCTTGGGACGGCGATATTCTCCCGGTTGAGCCCATGGTCCACCATTATCTAATTCATACTCCCATGACGCTCTCTCCCACTGCGGCTGCTGCTGCTCCTGCTGCCTCTGTTCCTTCTTCGGCTGCACCTTGGTGCGGCTATACTCCCCTGGTTTAGCCCAGGGTCCTCTCCCGTTGAGGATTTCCTCCCATGTCCAGAAATCCTTACAACGTAACTCCTCTTTTTGCTGCTGCTGCTGCCTGTTGACACGCCGCTTGGTCCGTTGGTGGTGGGTGATTCTGTAATGAGTTTCGTCTTCATACGAAGGAGAGTCGGACCAAAATGCAGCGTGTGGTTTACGATCCATGTTTATTAATAATACGAAACACGAATCTCCAATACAATACTACAAAACAAAACGTAACGAAACCCTAACAGCCTATATAGTGTGAACACAGGGACACATAGGACAGGAACAATCACCCACAAACACACAGTGAAACCCAGGCTACCTAAATATGGTTCCCAATCAGAGACAATGACGAACACCTGCCTCTGACTGAGAACCATATCAGGCTGAACATAGAAATAGACAAACAAGACATGAAACATAGAATACCCACTCAGATCACACCCTGACCAATCAAAACATAGAAAATACAAAGTAAACTATGGTCAGGGCGTGACAGTCAGACAAAGTGGAGTTGCAATTTAATGACTCAGACACAAGACGTATGTGGCCTTGGTCTACAGACAATCACGGATTACAAACGGAAAACCAGCCACATCGCGGACACCGACACATCTTGCTCTCGTACAAACTAAACATCTTCTTCGCCCGCTTTGAGGATAACGGATAACACAGTGCCACCGATGCGGCCCCACTACCAAGGACTCTGTGCTCTCCTTCTCCCTGACTGACGTGAGTAAGACATTTAAGCATGTTAAACCTTGGCTCCCGGCCCAGACGGTGTCCCTAGCCGCGTCCTCAGAGCATGCGCAGACCAGCTGGCTGGCGTGTTTACGGACATATTCAATCTCTCCATATCCCAGTCTGCTGTCCCCACTTGCTTCAAGATGTCCACCATTGTTCCTGTACCCAAGAAAGGAAAGGTAACTGAATTAAATTACTATCGCCTCGAAGCACTCACTTCTGTCATCATGAAGTGCTTTGATAGGCTAGTTAAGGATCATATCACCTCCACCTTACCTGACACCCTAGACTCACTTCAATTTGCATACCACCCCAATAGATCCACAGATAATGCAATCAATATCGCACTGCACACTGCCCTATCCCACCTGGACAAGAGGAATACCTATGTAAGAATACTGTTAATTGACTACAGCTCAGCATTCAGCACCATAGTACCCTCCAAGCTCATCATTAAGCTCGGGACCCTGGGTCTGAACCCCGCCTTGTTCAACTAGGTCCTGGACTTCCTGACGGGCCTCCTCCAGGTGGAGAAGGTAGGAAACAACATCTCCACTACACTGACCCTCAACACTGGGGCCCCACAAAGGTGTGTGCTCAGCCCCCTCCTATACTCCCTGTTCAACAATGACTGTGACTGCGTGGTCACGCACGCCTCCAACTCAATCATCAAGTTTGCAGATGACACAACAGTTGTAGGCCTGATTACCAACAATGAAGAGACAGCCTACAGGGAGGAGGTGAGGGCTCTGGTGGAGTGGTGCCTGGAAAATATCCTTCCCTCAACATCAACAAAATGAAGCAGCTGATCGTGGACTTCAGGAGACAACAGAGAGAACACGCCCCTATCCACATCAACGGGGCCGCAGTGGAGGTCACCTGGGTGTTTCAATGGATGTTCAGCTCAGTGATTCTCTAACCGCCCCTAACAACCCTTTGTGTTCCCCATGACTACATCCTATTTGTTGAAGCAGCATATGAAAAAAATACAAATGAAAGTATCTCATGAACAACATTTACAATTATTTCTAATAGAGAAAAGACTCAAGAGCTCTAATCGTGTTAATGTCTCCGTCTGGTTTGCTTCACAAGTCTGCTAATGTATGAACTGAAGTGGAGAGTAATCAAAATCTGCTAGCACAAGGAAATGAGTTTTCTTTTAAATGTGTTATTAAATGAAACAGAGGATATTATGGTCTGTCCTCTACAGAGCAGATAATACAACTTTTGTAAATGCACGTGTAATGATCGTGTCATATTACGCTTTGTCCTAAGTGTTTTATGAATGCTTATGGCAAAGGAGTCATGACTCGTTTTTTTTTTAAGATTGCCCTGTTGAGGCCATGCAACATGTTTTTCTGTTGTTTTCTTCACCCACACCCACTTAGTTAACAGTCATTCCTGTTTGTGGGGGAGACAGGTAGCCTAGTGGTTAGAGTGTAGGGGGGACAGGTAGCCTAGTGGTTAGAATATAGGGGGGACAGGTAGCCTAGTGGTTAGAATGTAGGGGGGACAGGTAGCCTAGTGGTTAGAGTGTGGGGGAGACAGGTAGCCTAGTGGTTAGAATGTAGGGGGGACAGGTAGCCTAGTGGTTAGAGTGTGGGGGAGACAGGTAGCCTAGTGGTTTGAGTGTGGGGGAGACAGGTAGCCTAGTGGTTAGAGTGTAGAGGTGGCAGGTAGCCTAGTGGTTAGAGTGTAGGGGTGGCAGGTAGCCTAGTGGTTAGAGTGTAGGGGTGGCAGGTAGCCTAGTGGTTAGAGTGTAGGGGTGGCAGGTAGCCTTGGGGATTAGAGTGTAGGGGTGGCAGGTAGCCTAGTGGCTAGAGTGTAGGGGAGACAGGTAGCCTAGTGGTTAGAGCGTTGGGCCAGTAACCGAAAGGTTGCTAGATTGAATCCTTGAGCTGACAAGGTAAAAATCTGTTGTTCTGCCCCTGAACAAGGCAGTTAACCCACTGTTCCCCAGTAGGCCGTCATTGTAAATAATAATTTGTTCTTTAACTGACTTGCCTCGTTAAATAAAGGTAAATAACAATTCCTCTGGATTTTCTGGACCCTCAAATTGCTATCTGAAGCCCTTCTGAAATAAGAGCAGCCTTATTTTATTAGATAGTAAAAATTGATTGAACAGATAATCTAAGTATTGTGTTATCTATGGTGGTAATCAGTGAAAAGATTCCCACTGGTGGCTATCATAATATTATTGATCCAGATGAATCATATAGGCTATGTCCCAAATGGCACCAAATTCCCTATATAGTGCCCTACTTTTAACCAGAACCTTATGGTCTGTGGTCAAAAGTAGTGCACTTTACTGGGAATAAGGGTGTCACTTGGAACAGAGCCAGTATAGCAGAGCCAGTATTACACCAGGTGTAATTATATTTAAGAAGAGCAGCATGCACTCACCTGTGAGCCGGGATCTTATGATCTCCTGCTATCAAGACAACATCACACAGCTGCTTGTGCTGAAAATAAGTCTCCATCTTGCGAAAGGTCTGTTCCGCATGGTTTGTAGCCTGGAAGAACTCATCCGAGCCGTTGGAGCACATCCTAGAGGAAGAGGAGGAGGGGGGGGGGGGGGGGGGGAGAAACAGAAGAAGAAGAAGAAGAAGGATATGTGTAAGTAATCATGGTTATAGCCCTACATGGAAGAAGTTATATGACCATATAATGCAACTTATATCAGCATTTTTAAGAACCACATATGAACTGTGAATAATATACTATTTTACAAGTAGAACGCAATTCCCATTTGGTAGAACCCCCTCCCCATAAACAAAAACTGAGAGACCTACAGTATCACTGTAATGTTTTGTTTAACCAAGTCTGAGAAGTTGGATACAGCATACACTCTTAGAAAAAAGGTGCTATCTAGAATCTTAGAGGGTTCTTCGACTGTCCCTTTGAGTACAACCATTTTGGTTCCGGGTAGAACCCTTTTGGGTTCCACGTAGTACCCTTTACACCGAGGGTTCTACATGGAACCCTAAAGGGTTCTACCTGGAACCCAAAATAGTTATACCTGGAAACAAGATGGGTTCTCTTACGGGGACAGACAAATAACCTTTTTTGGAGCGAAGAGTGAACCTAGCAGACCTAAAAGGAATATTGTATCACAATCAAAGTAACACAATTATTATAGTGATTTGATGAAACGCAACTTGCTATGCGGCAGTCAAACATAATTTATATTGACTAAACCGTCTTCTTTCCCCACCAGTCTGAGCCAGATTAAAAGTCTAACAACTAAACTGCGTACCCAAGTGGTAAATAAACTGAGCGCTAACTCCAGCGGGACAGTCTGTTTACAATCTGAGCAAATCCGCCTCGCCTGCCAAACAAAACGTTTTTTTTTTTATAGACATGGACTAAGCAATTGAGCTGGCTTCCCCTTCACAGTATTGTGGTAAAGCTGTATTCTGAGCCCCGCTCCCCAAAGACCGGTAGATTACATGCTGTTTTACAGAGTCAGAATAATCCTTCAGATTTGTGGCAAATAATTCAGACCAGTTACTTTAGTGTCCTTCAAGGGATAAAATCCACTTGCTGACATTTAAGTTGTTTGTTACACTGCGTAAACAATCTCAACTCTCAGGGGGAATTAACTGATCCTAAATGCTTTTTTTCTATGAGGAGATTCATAGTTTTCAAAGAACAACACTGTACATGGAGACTGTAAGAAATGTCAACATCTATGACGTAATATGTTATCAGTCCACACCACCATATAAAAAGAGAACAGGAACAGAATTCACACACACAGGACAACGTGTCGCTTTCCTCTTTTCAGAAACAAAATTCTGTCAAACTAATTTTGCTGAATGCATTTTTTTTATATAATTGAAATCAAAGTTTACGTACCACCTTAGCCAAATACATCTTAACTCAGTTTTTCACAATTCCTGACATTTAATCCTAGTAAACATTCCCTAATTTAGGTCAGTTAGGATCACCACTTTATTTTAAGAATGTGAATGATTTATTTCAGTTTTTATTTCTTTCATCACATTCCCAGTGGGTCAGAAGTTTACATACACTCAAATAGTATTTGTTAGCATTGCCGTTAAATTGTTTAACTTGGGTCAAACATTTCTGGTGGCCTTCCACAAGCTTCCCACAATAAGTTGGGTGAATGTTGTCCCATTCTTCCTGACAGAGCTGGTGTAACGGAGTCAGGTTTGTAGGCTTCCTTGCTCGCACACACTTTTTCAGTTCTGCCCACATATTTTCTATGGGACTGAGGTCAGGGCTTTGTGATGGCCACTCCAATACCTTGACTTTGTTGTCCTTAAGCCATTTTGCCACAACTTTGGAAGTATGCTTGGGTTCATTGTTCATTTGGAAGACCCATTTGCGACCAAGCATTAACTTCATGACTGATGTCTTGAGATGTTGCTTCAATATATCCACATCATTTTTCTACCTCATGATGCCATCTATTTTGGGAAGTGCACCAATCCCTCCTTCAGCAAAGCACCCCCACAGCATGATGCTGCAACCCCCATGCTTCACAGTTGGGATGGTGTTCTTCAGCTTGCAAGCCTCCCCCTTTTTCCTCCAAACATAGCGATGGTCGGTATGGCCAAACAGTTTTATTTTTGTTTAATCAAACCAGGGGATATTTCTCCAAAAAGTATGTCTTTGTCCCCATGTGCAGTTGCAAAACGTAGTCTGGCTTTTTTTTATGGCGGTTTTGGAGCAGTGGCTTCTTCCTTGCTGAGCGGCGGCCTTTCAGGTTATGTCGATATAGGACTCATTTTACTGTGGATATAGATACTTTTGTACCTGTTTCCTCCAGCATCTTCACAGGATCCTTTGCTGTTGTTCGGGGATTGATTTACTTTTCGCACCAAAGTACGTTCATCTCTGGGAGACAGAACGTGTCTCCTTCCTGAGCGGTATGATGGCTGCGTGGTCCCATGGTGTTTATACTTGCAAATTATTGTTTGTACAGATGAACGTGGTACCTTCAGGCATTTGGAAATTGCTCCCAAGGATGAACCAGACTTGTGGAGGTCTACAATTTTCTTCTGAGGTCTTGGCTGATTTCTTTTGATTTTCCCATGATGTCAAGCAAAAAGGCACTGAGTTTGAAGGTAGGCCTTGAAATACATCCACAGGTACACCTCCAATTGACTCAAATTATGTCAATTTGCCTATCAGAAGCTTCTATAGCCATTACACCATTTTCTGGAATTTTCCAAGCTGTTTAAGTGCACAGTCAACTTAGTGTATGTAAACTTCTGACCCACTGGAATTGTGATCCTGTGAATTATAGGTTAAATAATCTGTCTGTAAACAATTGTTGGAAAAATGTCTTGTGTCATGCACAAAGTAGATGTCCTAACCGACTTGCCAAAACTATAGTTTGTTAACAAGAAATGTGTGGAGTGGTTGAAAAACGAGTTTTAATGACTCCAACCTAAGTGTATGTAAACCTCCGACTTCAACTGTGCATAGGAAGCCGGGTCCACAGCCTACAGTATAAACATTTATTGGGATGCTTTATGGTAAAATACTGCTGTAATTTATTGCCCTGTCACATTTATCCCTGTTTGACTCAGAGAGTCTTGAGCTCATTCCAAATAGCACCATATCCCCTATATAGTGAACTACTTTTGACCAGGGACTATAGGGGGCCAGTTGGGGACACAGCCTTGGCTGGCAACACTAAACTAGACTGAATAAGGGACTGGGGCTGTAAAACCTAGATGTATCACCTCCTGTTCGGGCTCAAAGGAACGCTGTAAGGATTTTTCATGCCTACCAATCTCCAGGACACTAATTGCTTTGGAACAACGCTCTAGGGAGCAGCACATTTCCATGAGGTGTTTCTTTTCTTTTCAGAATGGTGTTGTTCATCAGCCATTAAATTAGCCTCTAAACTAGGAGCATCTTTTGAAAACTCCATCGAGAATTCTTAATGCCACAATACCTAGGCATTGTTTCAGGATACATGTGAGGGGGGTAACATACAATATGTAGGCAGGAATACAAGAAAAGACAATGAGGTGAGCACAAGGTTCATTTGTCAGAGAGACAGTAAGTTACTATACCAGAGGTACGGTAAGTGACTATTGAAGAGGTACAGGAAGTTACTATACCAGAGGTACAGTAAGTGACTATTGAAGAGGCACAGTAAGTTACTTGTGTATCTACCAGAGGTATCAGGTCTCTTTGTGTCTGTATCTACCAGAGGTATCAGGTCTCGTTGTGTCTGTATCTACCAGAGGTATCAGGTCTCTTTGTGTCTGTATCTACCAGAGGTATCAGGTCTCTTTGTGTCTGTATCTACCAGAGGTATCAGGTCTCTTTGTGTCTGTATCTACCAGAGGTATCAGGTCTCTTTGTGTCTGTATCTACCAGAGGTATCAGGTCTCTTTGTGTCTGTATCTACCAGGGGCATCGGCTATTAATGGATAAGGGTGATTGCCCCAATATACTGTACCAATGTACTGTATCAATATACTGTACCAATATACTGTACCAATATACTATATCAGTATACTGCATCAGTATACTGCATGAATATACTGTATCAATGTACTGTATCAATATAGTATATTAATATACTGTACCAATATACTGTATCAATATACTATGTTTAATATACTGTACCAATATACTGTATCAATATACTATATTAATATACTGTATCAATATACTGTATCAATATACTATATTAATATACTGTATCAATATACTATATTAATATGCTGTATCAATATACTGTATCAATATACTATATTAATATACTGTATCAATATACTATATTAATATACTGTATCAATATACTATATTAATATGCTGTATCAATATACTGTATCAATATACTATATGAATATACTGTAACAATATACTATATTCATATACTATATCAATATACTATATTAATATACTGTATCAATATACTATATTAATATACTGTGTCAATATACTGTATCAATATACTATATTAATAGACTGTATCAATATACTATATCAATATACTATATCAATATACTGTATTAATATTCTGTATCAATATACTATATTAATATACTGTATCAATATAGTATATTAATATACTGTATCAATATACTATATTAATATACTGTATCAATATACTATATTAATATACTGTATCAATATACTGTATCAATATACTGTATCTCTCCCTCCCTGCTATTAGGAACCCCCTGCCTGCGTCCCAAATGGCACCCTGTTTCCTATAATGCACTTCCTTTGACCAGGGACCATAGCGTCCCAAATGGCACCCTGTTTCCTATAATGCACTTCCTTTAACCAGGGACCATAGCGTCCCAAATGGCACTCTGTTTCCTATAATGCACTTCCTTTAACCAGGGACCATAGCGTCCCAAATGGCACCCTGTTCTCTGGTCAATGGAAGTGCCCTGTATGTGGAATAGGGTGCTATTTGAGACCGCACTGCGTGTTGCAAAAGCGTGTCAGATGATGGAGGATACAGCTGGTAAGATATTGATTCACAGTACGTCAGTTTGGTTTAAATGAAGAGGCATAGAATCAGACATGTATTTACGTTTGACTCATTTAGTAGACACTCTAATCCAGAGCAACTAGGGGTTTAAGAGCCTTGCTCAAGGGCACATCGGCAGTTTAACAACAACAACAAAAAATCTAGTCGACTCGGGGACTCAAACCAGCGAACTTCCGATTACGGGCCCAACTCTCTAAACTTCTAGGCCATCTGCGACCCTTCAGAATGAGTGGTTTCATTGCCGATTCAACCGTTCATATTTACAGGGGTGTGAGTGTTCGTAGTGCTTGCTGATATGTCATATGTGTGTGTGTGTGTGTATAAAATATGCTGAAAATGTATTGCATGTAGAAATATAGGTTTTTACCTTGGTCGTGAAAACTACATTCAATTCCTTAGTGAGGTTTGCATTTCCACATTCATAGATCACCTATATGGTTACTCTGCTGAGGAAAGGGGAAATGCATATTTAAGTGGAAAATTAGCAGGTGTTAGCAAACCATTTTACCTAGTTGGCAAAATATGCACAATAAGACTGTTCCCACGGGGATACCTGTTGGGATAGGTCCATAGCAACACATTTAACGTATTAGACCCACAATAAAACAGCTCCTACATATACCTGTTTGGAAAGGTCCCTAAGCAACACATTTAAAGGATACAAACATAACATTTTAATTGGAAAAGGGGTTGTTAGATTTTTTTTCGTATCTTGCAAATTCTTTAACAATTCCCTTTCTTACTAGGTAATACATCCTCCTACTGCTCGCTTATTCCCCGTGTTTTATATGGATCTTAACATCAGACTAGGTGTCGACCACCAACTGAGAGCCTATAAGCCATCGTGAAAAACAACTGAGTTACTGCCATTGACAGGGAGATGGTGGTGGTATTTATCTTCCAAGGCGATTGAGGGTGGAATTGAGATATCATTCATGGTAACAGCTGCTGACTCAAACCTCTTGTTAGAATGTTATAAGGAAAGGGGTCAGGGTTTCGATTTCTTTTCGGTTGTGTCGTATATTTTCAGAGAAAGCAGGTTGATGAGAAGTTGTTTGTTTGGCAGCAATGAGAGGTCGTTTGGATGTCAGTGATGTGGAGAAATCCAATGGTACACTGTGATGTATTGGTTTGTGGTGGGTTTATTGAGAGGAACTAAGTTTGACTAATGACTATGACTTAAGTGTGCTGGTGGCAAGAGACTGGAATTCATGTTTTTTGACATCCAGATTATTAATTTGGTAGATTTATGAGATTGTCCGAAATTACACGTCAACCAATTGATGATGTGAAAAGTAATTGGATCACCACCCAGATGGTAGAGGGAATTAATGTGAATATCTTTATTAAATACTACATATATTCGCTTAGCTTTTGATGCGTGTGAAACCAATGATGGAGCGGCAGGTAGCCTAGCGGTTAGAGTCACGTAGCCTAGCGGTTAGAGGCAGGTAGCCTAGCGGTTAGAGTCACGTAGCCTAGCGGTTAGAGGCAGGTAGCCTAGCGGTTAGAGTCACGTAGCCTAGCGGTTAGAGGCAGGTAGCCTAGCGGTTAGAGTCACGTAGCCTAGCGGTTAGAGGCAGGTAGCCTAGCGGTTAGAGGCAGGTAGCCTAGCGGTTAGAGGCAGGTAGCCTAGCGGTTAGAGGCAGGTAGCCTAGCGGTCAGAGTCACGTAGCCTAGCGGTCAGAGGCAGGTAGCCTAGCGGTTAGAGGCAGGTAGCCTAGAGGTTAGAGGCAGGTAGCCTAGCGGTTAGAGGCAGGTAGCCTAGTGGTTAGAGTGGTAGACTAGTAACTTGGAAGGTTGCTAGATCGAATCCCAGAGCTGACAAGGTAAAAGTCTGTCGTTCTGCCCCTGAACAAGGCAGTTAATCCACTGTTCCTAGGCTGTCGTTGAAAATAAGAATTTGTTCTTAACTTACTTGCCTAGTTAAATAAATGATATATAGTAGACAAATTCCACCATGCATTAAAATACATCTCCAATCAACTGTTCATCTCTCCATCCTGGGATAGATATTATTGACTTGATATTACAAGATATATATTTTTTAAATACATCATATCTATGTTATCTGATCTGCACTGTACTGTCAACTTGGAAGGTCATTGAATTTTTGAGGAGTTCACTAACGGCCCCTTATCATGGGCCACTGAGGGAGCTCATGGAATTTCATTAGAGATGATTGAGAATATCACAGAGTAACAGGGGATTTGATCCTCATGATAGAATAACACAGAGTAACAGGGGATTTGATCCTCATGATAAAATATCACAGAGTAACAGGGGATTTGATCCTCATGATAGAATAACACAGAGTAACAGGGGATTTGATCCTCATGATAAAATATCACAGAGTAACAGGGGATTTGATCCTCATGGTAGAATAACACAGAGTAACAGGGGATTTACATAATTTAGCAGACACTCTCATCAAAGCAATTTACAGTAATGAGTGGACACATTTTTTTGTAACTTTTTCCATAATGGTTCCACTCGGGAATCAAACCCACAACCCTGGTGTTTCAAGCGCCAGTCTCAACGAACTGAGCCACCAAGGACCATTTATTCATCTTGGAAGAATAGCAATAAGCAGCGAGAGAAAAATGAATCAGCTGTGTTTTTGTTCCTGATTGACCCATTCTGTTTGAGTCCAGATAATTTACATAATAACCAGTTCGTTGAACGAGCAGTTCAAGAGTTCTACGGCATTGCCTACCCAGAGACTTGACCATACTAGATATAGTTCACTTAGAGTACTGCCTGCCCACCATCTGCACAACAAAGACTTTACCATGTTAGATATAAATTACCTTCAGAAAGTTATTCAGACCCCTTGACTTTTTCCACATTTTATTAGGTTACAGCCTTATTCTAAAATGGATTAAATAAATAAAAATCATGAAGACTCTACACAAAATACCCCATAATGATAAAGACAGAGGTTCAAAACTGAGCTCAGGTGCATCCTGTTTCCATTGATCATGCTTGAGATGTGTCTTCAACTTCATTGGAGTCCACCTGTGGTAAATTCAATTGATTGGACATGATTTAGAAAGGCACAACCCTGTCTCTTTAAGGTCCAACAGTTATTAGTGCATGTCAGAGCAAAAACCAAGCCATGAGGTCGAAGGAATTGTCTGTAGAGCTTCGAAACAGTCATTGTGTTGAGGAACAGATCTGGGGAAGGGTACAGGGAACACAGTGTCCTCCATCATTCTTAAATGGAAGAAGTTTGGAACCACCAAGACTCTTCCTAGTGCTGGCCGCCCGGCCAAACTGAGCAGTCGGGGGAGAAGGGGCTTGGTCACTCTAACAGAGCTCTGGAGCTCCTCTGTGGAGATGGAAGAACCTTCCAGAAGGACAACCATCTCCACAGCACTCTACCAATCACACCTTTATGTTAGAGTGGCCAGACGGAAGCCACTCCTCAGTAAAAGGCAAATGACAGCCCACTTGGAGTTTGCCAAAAGGTACCTAAAGAATCTCAGACCATGAGAAACAAGATTCTCTGATCTGATGAAACCAAGATTGAACTCTTTGGTCTGAATGCCAAGCGTCACGTCTGGAGGAAACCCTGGCACCATCCCTACAGTGAAGCATGAAGGTAGCAGCATCATGCTGTGGGAATGTTTTCTGCAGCAGGGACTGAGACTCGTCAGGATCGAGGCAAAGTAGAGAGAGAGATCCTTGATGAAAACCTGCACCAGAGCACTCAGGACCTCAAACTGGGGCGAAGGTTTGCCTTCCAGCAGGACAACGACCCTAAGCACACAGCCAAGACAACACAGGAGTGGCTTCATGGACAAGTCTCTGAATGTCCTTGAGTGGCCCAGCCAGAGCCCGGACTTGAACCCTATCGAACAGCTCTGGAGGGACCTGAAAATAGTAGCTGTGCAGCAGCGCTCCCCATCCAACCTGACAGAGTTTGAGAGGATCTGCAGAGAAGAATGGGAGAAACTCTCCAAATACAGGTGTGCCAACCTTGTAGCGTCATACCCAAGAAGACTCGAGGCTGTAATCGCTGCCAAAGGTTGTTCAACAAAGTACTGAGTAAAGGATAAATTAGCAAACATTTTTATAAACCTGTTGTTGCTTTATCACTATGGGGTATTGTGTGTAGATTGATGAGGGGAAAAAAACGATTTTATTCATTTTAGAAAATGGCTGTAACTTAACAAAATGTGGGGGGAAAAAATCAAGGGATTTGGATCATTTCCGAAGGCACTGTAGTTCACTACATTAAACAGCATGCAGCCCGAGAGAAAACTTGTTTTTAAATATGTGCTTTCTGATTCATATAAAAAATATACAATGTTAATATTTACATTTACACTACATGTAATGTTATATTTATGTTTAATTCCAATACATTTGGATTGGGAGGAGAGGAGGAGCTAGGTTAGTGATTTAACATCTGTCTATGTGCTGTGTGAGGAGAGGAGGAGCTAAGTTAGTGATTTAACATCTGTCTATGTGCAGTGTGAGGGGAGGAGGAGCTAGGTTAGTGATTTAACATCTGTCTATGTGCTGTGTGAGGAGAGGAGGAGCTAGGTTAGTGATTTAACATCTGTCTATGTGCTGTGTGAGGAGAGGAGGAGCTAGGTTAGTGATTTAACATCTGTCTATGTGCAGTGTGAGGAGAGGAGGAGCTAGGTTAGTGATTTAACCATTTGTCTATGTGCTGTGTGAGGAGAGGAGGAGCTAGGTTAGTGATTTAACATCTGTCTATGTGCTGTGTGAGGAGAGGAGGAGCTAGGTTAGTGATTTAACATCTGTCTATGTGCTGTGTGAGAGGAGGAGGAGCTAGGTTAATGATTTAACATCTGTCTATGTGCTGTGTGAGGAGAGGATGAGCTAGGTTAGTGATTTAACATCTGTCTATGTGCTGTGTGAGGAGAGGAGGAGCTAGGTTAGTGATTTAACATCTGTCTGTGTGCTGTGTGAGGAGAGGAGGAGCTAGGTTAGTGATTTAACATCTGTCTATGTGCTGTGTGAGGGGAGGAGGAGCTAGGTTAGTGATTTAACATCTGTCTATGTGCTGTGTGAGAGGAGGAGGAGCTAGGTTAGTGATTTAACATCTGTCTATGTGCTGTGTGAGGAGAGGAGGAGCTAGGTTAGTGATTTAACATCTGTCTATGTGCTGTGTGAGGAGAGGAGGAGCTAGGTTAGTGATTTAACATCTGTCTATGTGCTGTGTGAGGAGAGGAGGAGCTAGGGTAGTGATTTAACATCTGTCTATGTGCTGTGTGAGGAGAGGAGGAGCTAGGTTAGTGATTTAACATCTGTCTATGTGCTGTGTGAGGGGAGGAGGAGCTAGGTTGGTGATTTAACATCTGTCTATGTGCTGTGTGAGGAGAGGAGGAGCTAGGTTAGTGATTTAACATCTGTCTATGTGCTGTGTGAGGAGAGGAGGAGCTAGGTTAGTGATTTAAACATTTGTCTATGTCTCAAATCAAATGTTATTTGTCACATGCGCTGAATTTTACATGAAATGCTTGCTTACAAGCCCTATGTAGAGGGGGCACCTGTACCGAGTCAATGTGCGGGGTTACAGGTTAGTAGTGGTAATTGAGGTAATTTGTACATGTACAGTGCCTTGCAAAAGTATTCATCCCCCTTGGTGTTTTTCCTATTTTGTTGCGTTACAACCTGTAATTTAAATTGATTTTTTATTTGAATTTCATGTAATGGACATACACAAAATAGTCCAAGGAAATAAAGAAAAAAAAATTGTCTCATAAAATGCAAAAAAATTCTAAAACGAAAAAAGTGGTGTGTGCATATGTATTCACCCCCTTTGCTATGAAGCCCCTAAATAAGATCTGGTGCAACCAATTACCTTCAGAAGTCACATAATTAGTTAAATAAAGTCCACCTGTGGGAAATCTTAGTGTCACATGATCTGTCACATGATCTCAATATATATACATACACCTGTTCTGAAAGGCCCCAGAGTCTGCAACACCACTAAGCAAGGGGCACCACCAAGCAAACAACACCATGAAGACCAACGAGCTCTCCAAACAGGTCAGGGACAAAGTTGTGGAGAAGTACAGATCAGGGTTGGGTTATAAAAAAATATCAGAAACTTTGAACATCCCACAGAGCACCATTAAATCCATTATTAAAAAAATGAAAGAATATGGCACCACAACAAACCTGCCAAGAGAGGGCCGCCCACCAAAATTCATGGACCAGGCAAGGAGGGCATTAATCAGAGAGCCAACAAAAAGACCAAAGATAACCCTGAAGGAGCTGCAAAGCTCCACAGTGGAGACTGGAGTATCTGCCCATGGGACCAATTTAAACCCGTACACTCCACAGAGCTGGGCTTTACGGAAGAGTTGCTAGAAGAAAGCCATTGCTTAAAGAAACAAATAAGCAAACACATTTGGTGTTCGCCAAAAGGCATGAGGTAGACTCTGTAACTGTATTAATATTGGTAAAACTATTAATATTGGTAACTCTATTAATATTGTTAACAGTCTATTAATATTGGTAACAGTATTAATATTGGTAACAGTCTATTGATACTGGTAACACTATTACTGTTTGTAACACTATTAATATTGGTAAAACTATTCATATTGGTAAAACTATTAATATTAGTAATAGTCTATTAACATTGGTAAGACTATTAATATTGGTAACAGTCTGTTAATATTGGTAACACTATTAATATTGGTAGCATTCTATTAATATTGGTGACTCTACTAATATTCATAACACTATTAATATTGGTAAGTCTGTTAATATTGGTAACTCAAAAAATATTGTTAACACTATTAATATTGGTAACACTATTAATATTGGTAACAGTCTGTTAATATTGGTAACTCAAAAAATATTGTTAACACTATTAATATTGGTAACACTCTATTAATATTGGTAACAGTCTATTGATATTGGTAACAGTCTATTGATATTGGTAACACTCTATTAATATTGGTAACAGTCTATTGATATTGGTAACAGTCTATTCATATTGGTAACACTCTATTGATATTGGTAACAGTCTATTGATATTGGTAACAGTCTATTGATATTGGTAACAGTCTATTGATAATGGTAAAAATTATATTAATATTGGTAACACTATTAATATTGGTAACACCATTAATATTGGTAACAGTCTATTAATATTGGTAACAGTCTATTAATATTGGTAACACTATTACTGTTTGTAACACTATTAATATTGGTAACACTATTACTGTTTGTAACACTATTAATATTGGTAACACCATTAATATTGGTAACAGTCTATTAATATTGGTAACAGTCTATTAATATTGGTAACACCATTAATATTGGTAACAGTCTATTAATATTGGTAACAGTCTATTAATATTGGTAACACTATTACTGTTTGTAACACTATTAATATTGGTAACACTATTACTGTTTGTAACACTATTAATATTGGTAACACCATTAATATTGGTAACAGTCTATTAATATTGGTAACAGTCTATTAATATTGGTAACACTATTACTGTTTGTAACACTATTAATATTGGTAACACTATTACTGTTTGTAACACTATTAATATTGGTAACACCATTAATATTGGTAACAGTCTATTAATATTGGTAACAGTCTATTAATATTGGTAACACTATTACTGTTTGTAACACTATTAATATTGGTAACACTATTACTGTTTGTAACACCATTAATATTGGTAACAGTCTATTAATATTGGTAACAGTCTATTAATATTGGTAACAGTCTATTAATATTGGTAACAGTCTATTAATATTGGTAACACCATTAATATTGGTAACAGTCTATTAATATTGGTAACAGTCTATTAATATTGGTAACAGTCTATTAATATTGGTAACAGTCTATTAATATTGGTAACAGTCTATTAATATTGGTAACACTATTAATATTGGTAACAGTCTATTAATATTGGTAACACTATTAATATTGGTAACAGTCTATTAATATTGGTAACAGTCTATTAATATTGGTAACAGTCTATTAATATTGGTAACAGTCTATTAATATTGGTAACAGTCTATTAATATTGGTAACAGTCTATTAATATTGGTAACAGTCTATTAATATTGGTAACAGTCTATTAATATTGGTAACAGTCTATTAATATTGGTAACACCATTAATATTGGTAACAGTCTATTAATATTGGTAACAGTCTATTAATATTGGTAACAGTCTATTAATATTGGTAACAGTCTATTAATATTGGTAACAGTCTATTAATATTGGTAACAGTCTATTAATATTGGTAACAGTCTATTAATATTGGTAACAGTCTATTAATATTGGTAACAGTCTATTAATATTGGTAACAGTCTATTAATATTGGTAACACCATTAATATTGGTAACACCATTAATATTGGTAACAGTCTATTAATATTGGTAACAGTCTATTAATATTGGTAACAGTCTATTAATATTGGTAACAGTCTATTAATATTGGTAACACTATTAATATTGGTAACACCATTAATATTGGTAACAGTCTATTAATATTGGTAACAGTCTATTAATATTGGTAACACTATTAATATTGGTAACAGTCTATTAATATTGGTAACAGTCTATTAATATTGGTAACACTATTAATATTGGTAACAGTCTATTAATATTGGTAACAGTCTATTAATATTGGTAACAGTCTATTAATATTGGTAACAGTCTATTAATATTGGTAACACTATTAATATTGGTAACACCATTAATATTGGTAACAGTCTATTAATATTGGTAACAGTCTATTAATATTGGTAACAGTCTATTAATATTGGTAACAGTCTATTAATATTGGTAACACTATTAATATTGGTAACACCATTAATATTGGTAACAGTCTATTAATATTGGTAACAGTCCATTAATATTGGTAACAGTCTATTAATATTGGTAACAGTCTATTAATATTGGTAACAGTCCATTAATATTGGTAACACTATTAATATTGGTAACACTATTAATATTGGTAACAGTCTATTAATATTGGTAACACTATTAATATTGGTAACAGTCTATTAATATTGGTAACAGTCCATTAATATTGGTAACAGTCTATTAATATTGTTAACACTATTAATATTGGTAACAGTCTATTAATATTGGTAACAGTCTATTAATATTGGTAACAGTCTATTAATATTGGTAACAGTCTATTAATATTGGTAACAGTCTATTAATATTGGTAACAGTCTATTAATATTGGTAACACTATTAATATTGGTAACAGTCTATTAATATTGGTAACAGTCTATTAATATTGGTAACAGTCTATTAATATTGGTAACACCATTAATATTGGTAACAGTCTATTAATATTGGTAACAGTCTATTAATATTGGTAACAGTCTATTAATATTGGTAACAGTCTATTAATATTGGTAACAGTCTATTAATATTGGTAACACTATTAATATTGGTAACACCATTAATATTGGTAACAGTCTATTAATATTGGTAACAGTCCATTAATATTGGTAACAGTCTATTAATATTGGTAACAGTCTATTAATATTGGTAACAGTCCATTAATATTGGTAACACTATTAATATTGGTAACACTATTAATATTGGTAACAGTCTATTAATATTGGTAACACTATTAATATTGGTAACAGTCTATTAATATTGGTAACAGTCTATTAATATTGGTAACAGTCCATTAATATTGGTAACAGTCTATTAATATTGTTAACACTATTAATATTGGTAACAGTCTATTAATATTGGTAACAGTCTATTAATATTGGTAACAGTCTATTAATATTGGTAACAGTCTATTAATATTGGTAACAGTCTATTAATATTGGTAACAGTCTATTAATATTGGTAACACTATTAATATTGGTAACAGTCTATTAATATTGGTAACAGTCTATTAATATTGGTAACAGTCTATTAATATTGGTAACACCATTAATATTGGTAACAGTCTATTAATATTGGTAACAGTCTATTAATATTGGTAACAGTCTATTAATATTGGTAACAGTCTATTAATATTGGTAACAGTCTATTAATATTGGTAACACTATTAATATTGGTAACACCATTAATATTGATAACAGTCTATTAATATTGGTAACAGTCTATTAATATTGGTAACACTATTAATATTGGTAACAGTCTATTAATATTGGTAACAGTCTATTAATATTGGTAACAGTCTATTAATATTGGTAACAGTCTATTAATATTGGTAACACTATTAATATTGGTAACAGTCTATTAATATTGGTAACAGTCTATTAATATTGGTAACAGTCTATTAATATTGGTAACAGTCTATTAATATTGGTAACAGTCTATTAATATTGGTAACAGTCCATTAATATTGGTAACACTATTAATATTGGTAACACTATTAATATTGGTAACAGTCTATTAATATTGGTAACACTATTAATATTGGTAACAGTCTATTAATATTGGTAACAGTCCATTAATATTGGTAACAGTCTATTAATATTGTTAACACTATTAATATTGGTAACAGTCTATTAATATTGGTAACAGTCTATTAATATTGGTAACAGTCTATTAATATTGGTAACAGTCTATTAATATTGGTAACAGTCTATTAATATTGGTAACAGTCTATTAATATTGGTAACACTATTAATATTGGTAACAGTCTATTAATATTGGTAACAGTCTATTAATATTGGTAACAGTCTATTAATATTGGTAACACCATTAATATTGGTAACAGTCTATTAATATTGGTAACAGTCTATTAATATTGGTAACAGTCTATTAATATTGGTAACAGTCTATTAATATTGGTAACAGTCTATTAATATTGGTAACACTATTAATATTGGTAACACCATTAATATTGGTAACAGTCTATTAATATTGGTAACAGTCTATTAATATTGGTAACACTATTAATATTGGTAACAGTCTATTAATATTGGTAACAGTCTATTAATATTGGTAACAGTCTATTAATATTGGTAACAGTCTATTAATATTGGTAACACTATTAATATTGGTAACAGTCTATTAATATTGGTAACAGTCTATTAATATTGGTAACAGTCTATTAATATTGGTAACAGTCTATTAATATTGGTAACAGTCTATTAATATTGGTAACAGTCTATTAATATTGGTAACAGTCTATTAATATTGGTAACAGTCTATTAATATTGGTAACAGTCTATTAATATTGGTAACACCATTAATATTGGTAACAGTCTATTAATATTGGTAACAGTCTATTAATATTGGTAACACTATTAATATTGGTAACACCATTAATATTGGTAACAGTCTATTAATATTGGTAACAGTCTATTAATATTGGTAACAGTCTATTAATATTGGTAACACTATTAATATTGGTAACAGTCTATTAATATTGGTAACAGTCTATTAATATTGGTAACAGTCTATTAATATTGGTAACAGTCTATTAATATTGGTAACAGTCTATTAATATTGGTAACAGTCTATTAATATTGGTAACACTATTAATATTGGTAACAGTCTATTAATATTGGTAACAGTCTATTAATATTGGTAACAGTCTATTAATATTGGTAACAGTCTATTAATATTGGTAACAGTCTATTAATATTGGTAACACTATTAATATTGGTAACAGTCTATTAATATTGGTAACAGTCTATTAATATTGGTAACACTATTAATATTGGTAACACTATTAATATTGGTAACAGTCTATTAATATTGGTAACAGTCTATTAATATTGGTAACACTATTAATATTGGTAACAGTCCATTAATATTGGTAACAGTCTATTAATATTGGTAACAGTCTATTAATATTGGTAACACTATTAATATTGGTAACAGTCTATTAATATTGGTAACAGTCTATTAATATTGGTAACACCATTAATATTGGTAACACCATTAATATTGGTAACACCATTAATATTGGTAACACCATTAATATTGGTAACACCATTAATATTGGTAACACCATTAATATTGGTAACACCATTAATATTGGTAACACTATTAATATTGGTAACACCATTAATATTGGTAACACCATTAATATTGGTAACACTATTAATATTGGTAACACCATTAATATTGGTAACACTATTAATATTGGTAACATTCTATTAATATTGGTAACACTATTACTGTTAGACCCCAGGTCCTACTTTTGAACTTAAAATTGATTTTATTAATTTTTTTAAAACAATGTTACATTTTATCTCTGGGACCCTCAGGATGACCAATCAGAGCAAGATAATTTTTTAAATAACCTTTTTTTAACTAGGCAAGTCAGTTAAGAACAAATTCTTATTTTCAATGACGGCCCAGGAACAGTGTGTTAACTGTCTTGTTCAGGGGCAGAACGACAGATTTTTACCTTGTCAGCTCTGGGATTCGATCTTGCAACCTTTTCGGTTATGAGACCTAACGCTCTAACCACCAGGCTACCCGCCGCCCCAAGATCACTAAATGTAGGTACATTATTTACATTATTTACCTTCAGAGGTGAATGTATCAAACCGTTGTACACAACGTCATTCTAGTCACAGTAGCGCACGTTAGCAGCAACCAAACCTCGTAGAGGATTAAAGGGAAACAGATCCTCTTCATCTCTGATTGGCCTTTAGTGCTTACCTTTCAATAGCAACACCTGTTAACGTCCCTGCGACAACACAAGCAGAACAAGATATCACCCCAGAAATCACCTGGAATATAAAATGAGCTAAAGGTTGTACTCAGCAACACAAGATAACACACCCACAAACTCCCAAGTGTATATATGAACATGATCCTTTTATAGGTTACTTTACGGAAAAAAAATATATGCCAGAGAGGAACTAGCAAACGGATAAAGCATAAAAAAGATATATGGGAGTGGGAGTTTAACATCACAATCTGAGACATTACTATGATTCTGGAGAACAATTGAAAAAACCTCTTTTCATAAGAACTGTCATATTTTGATCCTCTAGTGTGGATAATTAATATTCATGCATTTGTCCTTCTCTTTTCTCTCTCTCACTGTTTCATAAGGCCTGTCTGTCTGCTTGTATTCTCCCTCTCTCTCTCACTGTTTTATAAGGCCTGTCTGTCTGCCTTTATTCTTTCTCTCTCTCTCTCTCTCTCTCTCTCTCTCTCTCTCTCTCTCTCTCTCTCTGCCTGTCTGTCTGCCTGTCTGCCTGTTACTGTGCGCTCTCCTCTATCTCTTTCTGTTTTCTAAAGCATGTCTGTCTACCTGTGACTGTGTTCTCTCCTCTCTCTCTTTCTGTTTTCTAAAGCCTGTCTGTCTGCCTGTGACTGTGTTCTCTCCTCTCTCTGATGTAATGGGTGTTTGTCCTGTAACCACTTTAACTCACAGGATGAATACATTAAAACGTGCACTAACGTCTCTGTTGCTGCTGTTGTCTGAGCTGAGGACCGTGTTGAGTCAAACTGAATATATATATACTTCTTTATTCTCACAGGAATAAAGCAAAAGGCTTAGGAAGCCTTATCTGTACAAAAGCACAAAGTCGTCTGTGATACCATGCATGACGACTGTAACATCCAATGAATAATTTTAAGATATTCTATTGGTTTGTGTATCTTTGTCCTATAGAGTGTGAGTGAACTACGCCCCAGGTGAGTTATAAAGGCAGCTGTACCAGTTGGGCTTCAGTAGCTACACAGCTCATTTATTAGCTACTGTATAGTTAATCATGAGGAACTGTAAAGTTAATCATGGTGAACTGTGTAGTTAATCATGGTGAACTGTATAGTTAATCATGGGGAACTGTATAGTTAATCATGGGGAACTGTATAGTTAATCATCATGTGGAACTGTATAGTTAATCATGGGGAACTGTATAGTTAATCATGGGGAACGGTATAGTTAATCATGGGGAACTGTATAGTTAATCATGGTGAACTGTGTAGTTAATCATGGGGAATTGTATAGTTAATCATCATGTGGAACTGTATAGTTAATCATGGGGCACTGTATAGTTAATCATGGTGAACTGTGTAGTTAATCATCATGTGGAACTGTGTAGTTAATCATGGGGAACTGTATAGTTAATCATCATGTGGAACTGTATAGTTAATCATGGGGAACTGTATAGTTAATCATCATGTGGAACTGTGTAGTTAATCATGGGGAACTGTATAGTTAATCATGGTGAACTGTATAGTTAATCATCATGTGGAACTGTGTAGTTAATCATGGGGAACTGTATAGTTAATCATGGCGAACTGTATAATTAATCATCATGGTGAACTGTATAGTTAATCATCATGGGGAACTGTAAAGTTAATCATCATGGGGAACTGTATAGTTAATCATCATGTGGAACTGTATAATTAATCATCATGGGGAACTGTATAGTTAATCATGGGGAACTGTATAGTTAATCATCATGGGGAACTGTATAGTTAATCATGGGGAACTGTATAGTTAATCATGGGGAACTGTATAGTTAATCATGGGGAACTGTGTAGTTAATCATGGTGAATTGTATAGTTAATCATCATGGGGAACTGTATAGTTAATCATCATGGGGAACTGTATAGTTAATCATGGGGAACTGTGTAGTTAATCATGGTGAACTGTATAGTTAATCATCATGGGGAACTGTATAGTTAATCATCATGGGGAACTGTATAGTTAATCAACATGGGGAACTGTATAGTTAATCATCATGGGGAACTGTATAGTTAATCATGGTGAACTGTGTAGTTAATCATGGGGAACTGTATAGTTAATCATGGTGAATTGTATAGTTAATCATGGGGAACTGTATAGTTAATCATGGTCAACTGTATAGTTAATCATCATGGGGAACTGTATAGTTAATCATCATGGGGAACTGTATAGTTAATCATCATGGGGAACTGTATAGTTAGTCATGGGGAACTGTATAGTTAATCATCATGGGGAACTGTATAGTTAATCATCATGGTGAACTGTATAGTTAATTATGGGGAACTGTATAAATAATCATGGGGAATTGTATAGTTAATCATCATGATGAACTGTATAGTTAATCATCATGGGGAACTGTATAGTTAATCATCATGGGGAACTGTATAGTTAATCATGGGGAACTGTATAATTAGTCATGGGGAACTGTATAGTTAATCATCATGGGGAACTGTATAGTTAATCATCATGGTGAACTGTATAGTTAATTATGGGGAACTGTATAAATAATCATGGGGAACTGTATAAATAATCAAGGTGAACTGTATAGTTAATCATCATGGGGAACTGTATAGTTAATCATCATGGAGAACTGTATAGTTAATCACGGGGAACTGTATAAATAATCAAGGTGAACTGTATAGTTAATCATCATGGGGAACTGTATAGTTAATCATGGGGAACTGTATAGTTAATCATGGGGAACTGTATAGTTAATCATGGTTAACTGTATAGTTAATCATCATGGAGAACTGTATAGTTAATCATGGGGAACTGTATAGTTAATCATGGGGAACTGTATAGTTAATCATGGGGAACTGTATAGTTAATCATGGGGAACTGTATAGTTAATCATCATGGGGAACTGTGTAGTTAATCATGGTGAACTGTATAGTTAATCATCATGGTGAACTGTATAGTTAATTATGGGGAACTGTCTAGTTCATCATGATGGTGAACTGTATAGTTAATCATGGGGAACTATATAGTTAATCATCATGGGGAACTGTATAGTTAATCATCATGGGGGACTTTATAGTTAATCATGGGGAACTGTATAGTTAATCACGGGGCAACTGTGTAGTTAATCATCATGGGGAACTGTATAGTTAATCATCATGATGAACTGTATAGTTAATCATCATGGGGAACTGTATAGTTAATCATGGGGAACTGTATAGTTAATTATGGGGAACTGTCTAGTTCATCATCATGGTGAACTGTATAGTTAATCATCATGATGAACTGTATAGTTAATCATCATGGGGAACTGTATAGTTAATCATGGGGGACTGTATAGTTAATCATCATGGGGAACTGTATAGTTAATCATGGTGAACTGTATAGTTAATCAAAATGGGGAACTGTATAGTTAATCATGGGGAACTGTATAATTAGTCATGGGGAACTGTATAGTTAATCATCATGGGGAACTGTATAGTTAATCATCATGGTGAACTGTATAGTTAATTATGGGGAACTGTATAAATAATCATGGGGAACTGTATAAATAATCAAGGTGAACTGTATAGTTAATCATCATGGGGAACTGTATAGTTAATCATCATGGAGAACTGTATAGTTAATCATGGGGAACTGTATAAATAATCAAGGTGAACTGTATAGTTAATCATCATGGGGAACTGTATAGTTCATCATGGGGAACTGTATAGTTAATCATGGGGAACTGTATAGTTAATCATGGGGAACTGTATAGTTAATCATCATGGGGAACTGTGTAGTTAATCATGGTGAACTGTATAGTTAATCATCATGGGGAACTGTATAGTTAATCATCATGGGGAACTGTGTAGTTAATCATCATGTTGAACTGTATAGTTAATCATCATGTTGAACTGTATAGTTAATCATCATGGTGAACTGTATAGTTAATCATCATGGGGAACTGTATAGTTAATCATCATGGGGAACTGTATAGTTAATCATGATGGTGAACTGTATAGTTAATCATGGGGAACTATATAGTTAATCATCATGGGGAACTGTATAGTTAATCATCATGGGGAACTGTATAGTTAATCATCATGGGGAACTGTATAGTTAATCATCATGGGGAACTGTATAGTTAATCATCATGGTGAACTGTATAGTTAATCATCATGGGGAACTGTATAGTTAATCATCATGGGGGACTTTATAGTTAATCATGGGGAACTGTATAGTTAATCACGGGGCAACTGTGTAGTTAATCATCATGGGGAACTGTATAGTTAATCATCATGATGAACTGTATAGTTAATCATCATGGGGAACTGTATAGTTAATCATGGGGAACTGTATAGTTAATTATGGGGAACTGTCTAGTTCATCATCATGGTGAACTGTATAGTTAATCATCATGATGAACTGTATAGTTAATCATCATGGGGAACTGTATAGTTAATCATGGGGAACTGTATAGTTAATCATGGTGAACTGTATAGTAAATCATCATGGGGAACTGTATAGTTAATCATCATGGGGAACTGTATAGTTAATCATGGTGAACTGTATAGTTAATCAAAATGGGGAACTGTATAGTTAATCATCATGGGGAACTGTTTAGTTAATCATGGTGAACTGTATAGTTAATCATCATGGGGGACTGTATAGTTAATTATGGGGAACTGTATAGTTCATCATCATGGGGAACTGTATAGTAAATCATGGGGAACTGTATAGTTAATCACGGGGCAACTGTGTAGTTAATCATGGGGAACTGTATAGTTAATCATGGGGAACTGTATAGTTAATCATGGGGAACTGTATAGTTAATCATGGGGAACTGTATAGTTAATCCTCATGGAGAACTGTATAGTTAATCATCATGGGGAACTGTATAGTTAATCATGGTGAACTGTATAGTTAATCATGGGGAACTGTATAGTTAATCATGGTGAACTGTATAGTTAATCATCATGGGGAACTGTCTAGTTAATCATCATGGGGAACTGTATAGTTAATCATGGGGAACTGTATAATTAATCATCATGGGGAACTGTATAGTTAATCATGGGGAACTGTATAGTTTATCATCATGGGGAACTGTATAGTTAATCATGGTGAACTGTATAGTTGATCATCATGGGGAACTGTATAGTTGATCATGGGGAACTTTATAGTTTATAATCATGGGGAACTGTATCCATATACAATGGTAACTCATGCTGAAAATGACCCATAAATAAAACAACAAAATACAAAATAAAATCTGATAATTCTATTTGTATTTGACTGACAATAAGTATCGTAATAATGAAACAAACGTTACAAAAATGGACTCACAAAATAATGCAACTCAATTTAGGCTTTCACCTATTTGGAATAATGGCAGGCTAACGTTTTGCAATGTGTCAATGCAGACTTGTTTTGTGAACCTAGCTTACTGCAGTGGTGGAAAAAGTATCCAAATGTCACACATGAGTAAAAGTAAAGGTACCTTCATAGAAAATGACTCAAGTAAAAGTGAAAGTCAACCAGGAAAAATTAATAAAAAATCTTAAAGTATTTGGTTTTAAATACACTAAAGTATTCAAAGTAAATGTAATTGCTAAAAGTGTAAGTCATTTCAAAATCTATTAATAAATATATAATAAATATATAATTACAATATAATATATCATTAATAAAATATTAAGCAAACCAGGCGGCACCATTTTCTAGTTTTTATTTATTTATGGAAAGCCAGGGGCACACTCCAACACAGACATCATTTACAAATGACGCATGTGTAGGAATGACCAGGGATGTTCTCTTGGTAAGTGTGCGAATTAGATCGTTTTCGTGTCCTGCTAAGCATTCAAAATGTAACAAGTACTTTTGGGTGTCAGGGGAAATGTATGAAGTAAAAAAAAATACATTATTTTCTTTTGGAATGTAGTGAAGTAAAAGTAAAAGTTGTCAACAATATAAATAGTAACGTGAAGTACAGATACCCCAGAAAACAATATACTGTAAGTAATACTTTCCAGTAGTTTTACTTATTAAGTCATTTACACCACTGGCCTGCTATGGATGTAAACAAGGTGCTAAAGCAGTCACCTCTTGGAAAATACAACTGCCTCTGGCTTTACCGAACTTGGTTCTTAATCTGACTATGATTGTTTTCGACTCAGTTCCATCCGTACGTGTCTCTTGCGTTGCCATACCTGTGTCTTGCTTCCGTCTCCGAGGACTCCTCTACACTCTTCACATTCTCCCGGCTGCTCTTGGAGCAGTCCTCTTTCCTGGTGTTGTTAGGTGAGCTGCTGTTCTTAGGCAGCTCGTGGCCACCTTGCTGCTGCAGGTGCTGAATAATGTTCTGCTGGTGCCATGATTGATTACTGGCTCTGACATAGACAGGCGTGGGGGCCAGGATACTATGGACCGGACTGTTGCTGTTCTGCTTCCAGAGTCCCCCTCCGCTGCCACCTCTGTCCCGGGAGTGACTCTTCAGCCTGCCCTGGACTGGGGTCCCTCTGTGATCAAAGCTCCCCTGGAGGTATCCTACTCCTCCTCCTCCTCCTACACCTCCTCCTCCACCTCCTCCTCCTCCTCCTCCTCCACCGGCAGAACTCTGGGATGAATGACTAAACCAGCGCCAACGCAGCCTGAGGATCTGTTTCACGTCAAACTCTTTCTTCCCCGACATCCTCCTCTCTTTCTTTCTTTTTAGAGATGAAGAAGAAGGCAGCAGTCAAATGCACTAGTGTAGAATCCCCCTAAAACATGGAGGAGGGTAATGAAAAAGGAGCCTATGAATTCAGTTCCAGTATGTTCAGTACTGTACGCCTCCCTCCTCCTTTTGTCTTCTTCCTCCTCCTCCTCCGTTGTTCTTTTAGTGGAGGGCAAGAAGGTAACAGTCTTCTCTCTCTCTGCAGCTTTTGTCTCCCTGTGCCTGGGATTATTTTCCTCCTCCCTCCAACTCTCTCTCTCTATGCCCCTCTTCTCTCTGTCTCTCTCTCTCTCTCTCTTTCTCTCTATGGCTCTCTCTCTCCCTCTCTCTCCCTCTCTCTCTCTATGTCTCTCTCTCTCTCTTTCTCTCTATGGCTCTCTCTCTCCCTCTCTCTCCCTCTGTCTCTCTCTGTCTCTCTCTCTCTCTCTCTGTCTCTCTCTCTCTCTCTCTCACACACACACACTCTCTCTCTCTCTCTATGTCTCTCTCTCTCTCTCTATGTATCTCTCTCTGTTTCAGCTGATGTTCCTCCTGCTGCTCCCTGTTAGCTCAGTTAAAGCACATACATGACATGCGCTCCCTCCCTCGCTTGTCTTCTTGGTCTCGCTCACTCGCTCCGCGTCCTCACTGCACACGCACACAGAGGAACCGAAACAGAAATGCCCATCCCATAATGTTGGACTAGGCAGCCCCATCCCCTCACCAAAGGGAGGGGGAGAGAACGGGAAAAGGGGGTGGGTATCATATACACACAGCATGATGAGGTCACAGCTTAACCAAGTAAATCATCTCTTCTCTGAGGAAGGGAAGAAAAGAACGACAGCACTATATCCTCCATCTCTAGAAGTAGGGTTCCTCACCGAAAGCCTCACGCTATGCTATCATACAAGATGCACACACACACACAAACACACATCACATCACATCTGCCTACACACTACTGTCATCCCCCCACCACGTCTCACGGCATCCCATAGGGAAAGAGGCTCTATCTCTCAATGCAGGCACTCAACCATGCAGAATAATGATTCTCTCCGTTCAGTCCTCCTCATACTGGTAGAAACGCAGCGTGAGTGATGATCCGTCAAGGTCGATGAGCTGCCACTGCTGATCAGTTTTCAAAGACATCAAATTCTTACTTGTAAAATACATGCAGATTAAAATGTAAATGGGTGATGTAAACATGTAGCCGCTTCCTGTATCACATGATCCTGGATATAGACTTTAGGGTAAGGAATGAAGAGATGGTTTGATATAGTAGTGTGCAGGGTAATCTGAGGACAATTCAATCGATCTTGACAACATCCACAGCATAGGAAAATAAGAGTGTAGTTAGTATAGGTTGCAGTATGGTACATTGTCCACAGGTGATTCTTGTCGCTCTTTATGGGAAATGAGAAATTAGCAATCAGAAAAAAACTAAACATGCCCAAAAAAGGCCAGTGAAGTAATTGATTTCGATAATGAAGGAACGATGTGCAATGCCGAGTTAGATGTGGACGCCGCAGACAAGCCACGAGCTATAGCTCTGTAGTTGTGGTTTCTATAGTGATATGTTATTTGTGCTCCTACATTATAGTTGTTGCTGTATGGATGGGAGGTCTACTAATGACATTATAACCAAAGGACAGAACATTAAAGGGGAAGTGTCAGATTCAATCAACAATAATGTAAGTCATTTAAAAGTCCAAAGAATGCCCCTTTAAGCATTTCATGTGGTTTATTTTGACACAGACAGTCACACCTTGTCAACGCACGCTATGTTAATATCTTGACCACATACTGTATATATTATTACCTTGTCACCATACTGTATATATTATTACCTTGTCAACATACTGTATATATTAATATCTTGTCAACATACTGTATATATTAATATATTGTCAACATACTGTACATATTATTACCTTGTCACCATACTGTATATATTATTACCTTGTCAACATACAGTATATATTAATATCTTGACCACATACTGTATATATTCATATATTGTCAACATACTGTATATATTAATATCTTGTCAACATACTGTATATTTAATATCTTGTCAACATACTGTATATATTATTACCTTGTCAACATACTGTATATATTAATATATTGTCAACATACTGTTTATATTAATATCTTGTCAACATACTGTATATATTAATATCTTGTCAACATACTGTATATATTAATATATTGTCAACATACTGTATATATTAATATCTTGTCAACATACTGTATATATTCATATCTTTACTGTATATATTAATATATTGTCACCATACTGTATATATTAATATCTTGTCAACATACTGTATTTATTAAAACCTTGTCAACATACTGTATGTATAAATATCTTGACCACATACTGTATATATTATTACCTTGTGACAATACTGTATTTATTAAAACCTTGTCAACACATTGTATATATTAATATCTTGTCAACATACTGTATTTATTAAAACCTTGTCAACATACTGTATATATTAATATCTTGTCAACATACTGTATATATTAATATCTTGTCAACATACTGTATATATTAATATCTTGTCAACATACTGTATATATTATTACCTTGTCAACATACTGTATATATTAATATATTGTCAACATACTGTTTATATTAATATCTTGTCAACATACTGTATATATTAATATCTTGTCAACATACTGTATATATTAATATATTGTCAACATACTGTATATATTAATATCTTGTCAACATACTGTATATATTAATATCTTTACTGTATATATTAATATATTGTCACCATACTGTATATATTAATATCTTGTCAACATACTGTATTTATTAAAACCTTGTCAACATACTGTATGTATAAATATCTTGACCACATACTGTATATATTATTACCTTGTGACAATACTGTATTTATTAAAACCTTGTCAACACATTGTATATATTAATATCTTGTCAACATACTGTATTTATTAAAACCTTGTCAACATATTGTATATATTAATACCTTGTCAACATACTGTATATATTAATATCTTGTCAACATACTGTATTTATTAAAACCTTGTCAACATATTGTATATATTAATACCTTGTCAACATACTGTATATATTAAAACCTTGTCAACATATTGTATATATTAATACCTTGTCAACATACTGTATATATTAAAACCTTGTCAACATATTGTATATATTAATACCTTGTCAACATACTGTATATATTAATATCTTGTCAACATACTGTATTTATTAAAACCTTGTCAACATACTGTATATATTAAAACCTTGTCAACATACTGGATATATTAATGCTGTTATATTGCATAGATTGAATAACAAATACATATGTATGGCAGTGGAGATATCATAAATATTTTAAGCCATGAATCATAAACTGAGATCAGAAGTCATATGCTTTCCCAAAACCCATATCAGTATCTGGAGATATATACTATTAAATATGGGTAACACTTTTCAATAATCCCATATCAGTATCTGGAGATATATACTATTAAAGATGGGTAACACTTTACAATAATCCCATATCAGTATCTGGAGATATATACTATTAAATATGGGTAACACTTTACAATAATCCCATATCAGTATTTGGAGATATATACTATTAAATATGGGTAACACTTTTCAATAATCTCATATCAGTATCTAGTGATATATGCTATTAAATATGGGTAACACTTTTCAATAATCCCATATCAGTATCTGGTGATATATACTATTAAATATGGGTAACACTTTACAATAATCCCATATCAGTATCTGGAGATATATACTATTAAATATGGGTAACACTTTACAATAATCCCATATCAGTATCTGGAGATATATACTATTAAATATGGGTAACACTTTACAATAATCCCATATCAGTATCTGGTGATATATACTATTAAATATGGGTAACACTTTACAATAATCCCATATCAGTATCTGGAGATATATACTATTAAATATGGGTAACACTTTATAATAATCCCATATCTGTATCTGGAGATATATACTATTAAATATGGGTAACACTTTACAATAATCCCATATCAGTATCTGGAAATATATACTATTAAATATGGGTAACACTTTACAATAATCCCATATCAGTATCTGGTGATATATACCATTAAATATGGGTAACACTTTACAATAATCCCATATCAGTATCTGGAGATATATACTATTAAATATGGGTAACACTTTACAATAATCCCATATCAGTATCTGGAGATATATACTATTAAATATGGGTAACACTTTTCAATAATCTCATATCAGTATCTAGTGATATATGCTATTAAATATGGGTAACACTTTACAATAATCCCATATCAGTATCTGGAGATATATACTATTAAATATGGGTAACACTTTACA